>NW_028291980.1:477500-685000 GCF_963383615.2 Lipophrys pholis | reverse complement strand
ATGACTGGGAACTCATTTATAAAGGAAAAGACGCCCTGTCACTATGAGTGTACAATCAAACAATACAAGAGAAAGTGAAATATGGATCTGGACTCTGGGAGCAGTGGGCGGAGCTGAGGTTGCACCGTGAGAGAGAGAGAGAGAGAGAGAGAGAGAGAGAGAGAGAGAGAGAAATGCACGCTGTTCAACAGAAAACTAAGGGAGACATCGACTCTGATGAAAACAGAAACTCTGAAGATTGGAACAGGAACGGAGATGATGATGATGAGGGTAGGCCGCATGTCACGGTTAAAAAATTCTCAAAAGGAGAAAGTGGGACAAGAAACACTATTGTGTGTATTGTGAAACATGCTACATTTAAAGAGATTCAGACCTGGTACACCAGAGTTGCGACATGATACAGGCTTATGAGTTTCAAGCCTCTCACGCCATAGATGCTACATGCTACATCTAAAGAGTTTCAGGCCTCATCTCTGGTGTTGGAGGCCTGATACGCTTTAAATGTAGCATGTAGCATCTCTGGTGTTGGGGACCTGATACGCTTTAAATGTAGCATGTAGCATCTTTACATTTAAAGAGATTCAGACCTCCAACTCCAGAGATGCTACATGCTACATTTAAAGAGTATCAGGCCTTGTACTCCAGATGTTATGAGCTTACATTTTGTCTCACTAAGTAACTAAGTAACTAAGTAAGTAAGTAAGTGACTAACTAACTAACTAACTAACTAACTAACTAACTAACTAACTAACTAACTAACTAACTAGCTAACTAACTAACTAACTAACTAACTAACTAACTAACTAACTAACAAAAAAGGTATCAATTTATTTAAAAATACACAATCTATAAATATATTTATGTGTAGTCAACCTCGTAGTACTGAGGGTAAAAATGTCTGTGATGAAGGTTGAGTTGGATGGTTTCATGGAGGATTCATGTCAGACGGTGAGTTCAGTTCAGCTCCAGGTCGGGCTGTCTGAGGTGGGGGAGGGGAGCCATCAATTAAACACCTGCTCTGTCTGCTCCACAGTATTGCTGCTGTTGCATTCACTGAGCGTGGGAATTACTGGCTTACCAAACTCACTATATTTTCTGCATAAAACTACACAACTGTTGAGCTCGCAGACGTTTTGGTGATCATTTCAAGAGCAAGCAACAATTTCACCTCCATTTGATTCTTCATTTTAAAAGACTGATTAAAATTTAAAGGCTTTTAAAGATTTAAAAGGCTGATTTACTAGCATTTAGAGAGTTAAAGTTCTGATTAGCATTTGATAGTTCTTATCAGTACTAAAAGTATTACTAAGATATAACCCAGTAAGTAGACAAAATATAGAGTTCAGTACTTTTATATCAGTTTTCAAAAGTGTATGTTTTTGTCTTCAATGATTTAAGAGTGTGGTTACTTATTTCTGAATGTGTTTCAGGATAACACCACCAGTTAAATTGATGTTTATTTTTGTTTTATTTGTGTAAGTTTACTTGAAACATTGTTTTTTGTTTATGTGAAATGTTCCCAATTTGTCTTCACAGAAGATGAAGAACAAGGAAAAGGAGAAAGAAGTGGATGAAGTGGTATGTATTGTTTTTAAGTCTTATTTCTCATTTTGACGTGGATCATACCAAAATAATGGACATAGAGTTTATTTAATAAATTCACGGTGTCCCAGAAGGGCCAACATCACAATACAACAGGAAAAGCCACAATACAACAGTAAAAACTCAAAATGCAACAGCAAAGACTACAAATGTGACTGAATCATCCTACTTAACTAGTTATATCAGGGGTGTCCAGCTCCGGTCCCGGAGAGCCGGTGTCCTGCATGTTTTAGTTCCTCCCTGCTTCAGCTTACCTGAATCTAATGATGATGTCATCACCAAGGTTGTGAAAAAGCCCAATAAGGAGCCCTTCATTGCAATCAGGTGTGTTACAACTGGGAGAGAGCTAAACCTGCAGGACGCCGGCCCTCCAGGACCCAGTTTGGACCCCCCTGAGTTATATTAATAAAGTTGAATTGAATTGAACATCTGACAAACATCATATTTTGGTATCATTTCAGGAGGATTGCATATCAGAAGATATTTCTTCAGAAAGCAGTCATGATGAGGACAGTGATTATGTCCCATTGTCTTCTGAGGCCTCAGATGATGACATGGTTCCAACATTGAAAGGAACAAACCCAAAACTTCAAGAATCGGAAAAATCTCACAAGAGAAATATAACTGATTCACAAAAAATGCACGCTGTTCAACAGAAAACGAAGGGAGACATCGACTCTGATGAAAACAGAAATTCTGAAGATTGGAACCGTGTCTGTGAAGTGTGTCTGTTTTCAATAACGGTATCCTTACTGGAAGCCTGTTGAATGATACTATGTAGAACCTTCTATTTACTGCTGACATGGTCTTTATTGTTTTCTGGTACTTTCTTAAAATAATTCTTCTTACATTTTCTTATTATATGAGTGAACTTATGTTTACATGTCTTGTATTTATTTTCCATCTCCTTCGTTCTACATTTATTGGATTCTCTATGTCATGTATTCTTCTTCTTGGATGCATTTTTTAAGCCCTTTGTCATCCATTAAACATCTTTATATTTCACTTTCTCTCGTATTTATGAATGAGTTCCCAGTCATCTGATTGTACCTCAATAACTAGTTTTTCCAGGGACTGCTCTGTTCTGACTCATGTGTGCTGACATCTATCTGTTGTCTGTTTTAATGTTTCTGTGTTTTTTATTGTAAACAGTAAAAAAACAAAAAAAAACAGACATGAAATCACTGATATCATTGACTAATACACCGCTTACTTTGATATTATCTATAACATGTGTAAATAAATTATGACCCTCCAAACGACCCCCAGGAGGCCCGGCTGTTGTGTGTGTGTGTGTGTGTGTGTGTGTGTGTGTTTGAGGGGGGGGGGGTTATAGGAGAAGTGAAGATGGAGCAGCCAGTTAGTGGTAAAACTAACTCACTGACTGATACTCTTGTATGATCACTGGACCTTTTGAAAGCAGTCAGACTCTCATACTGTACCAGTAGCATCTGTGTCATTCACAACCCGTCTCCATCTTAACTGGACTTTCTGTGTACACATATGATTTTGTGTTTTCATCTGTGGTCTGGTGACTAGTGAGTGTGTTGCCTTCAGTGGCAAAGGGAAATAAAACCTCTGCATGAACAGGAATCATGGAGCCTCCCCCTTCTCAGCTCCAAGTGTCCAAATCTGAACAGCTGGTCTGGGCTCTGAGTGGAAGCTGAGGTGGTCATGTGCCTGGGCCTCCAGTCTAATCCACTCCAGTCCAAGTCCAAGTCCAATCATGAAATGTGTCGGCGTTGCTGTTTGAAAGCTCCTCAAAGTGAATAAAGCCCCGATACTGTTGGTTGAGTCCTTTTGCTTCTTGAAGATGTTGCTGGTTGGTCTGGGAGGAGGATTCTCACACACAAAGTCAGAACCTCTTTGGAAATTTAACACAAAGGATAATGGTTGATGACCAAAAGGCTCATCCAGGAATTGAACCCCGGACCTCTCGCACACGAAGCGAGAATCATACCCCTAGACCAACGAGCCGACGTGGTCTGATCAGTGCTAATCAGAAAAGGTCACATTGATAAAAAGACACGTCGTGTCTTCAGCCAGACATTCTCTAGCATGCAGCTCTGCTGCAGCTTCTATCAGCCACCTTGTAGAGAACTTCAGCTCTAAAGTTAGAACCTCATTGATACCATAGCGCCAGTCAGAGCTAAAGTAGAGTGTGATAGGAGGACAGCTCCATGGAGGAAATATAGTCTGGTTAAGGCCCAATAAAGAGAGTGTACACAGCCAAGAGCGCAGGTGGAGAAAATCTAAGCTCCACCTTCATTATGACATCTACAAAGAAAGGCTTCGCATGTAGAATTAAAAAGGGCCAGACAATCTTTCTTCTCTGAGATCATCAACAAACACAGTGCTATTACCCGTACTTTGTTTAGTGTGGTGGACAGACTGAGCAGTCCCTCACCATCAGGACCTCCTGAACTCTTCTCAGATGCATCTTGGATTGATTTTCATCCTATTTCCAGATCAGACTGAGAGTCGGTCAGTGGAGCTCAGGCATTACGACTGGAACCCCGGAGCCTCCACACAAAGATGTTCTGTCTAATCTGGCAGATGTTCTCCCGTTAGACTGAGCAGCACTAACACACATTGTTCACCAGCTCAAACCCACAACATGCAGCCTCCACACTCTGCACACAAAGTTTTTTAAAGATGTTTTTAACTGTTTAGCTCCAGATGTACTACAGAGAACACAGCTCTCTTCAGACGGGTGTTTTTCCTAAAACTCTAAAGACAGCCGTTATCAAACCTCTTTTAAAAAACAGTAATCTGGATGCTTCAGGAATTAGTAACTCCAGGCCCATATCAAACCTTTCTTAAGTCAGATTACTGAAAAGGTGCTTTTTACACAACTTAATGCTTTTATGGCTCAAAACAAGGAGCTGAATGTTTTCCAGTCTGGATTGACACGAGACAGAAGAAGACAGGAGCAGCAAGCAGGGAAGACGAGGGAGGAGAGGATATTGGATGAGCACTCAATTTAAGGTAATGCAGGTAGTGTGGCCGAGCGGTCCAAGGTGCTGGATTAAGGCTCCAGTCTCTCAGGAGGAGTGGGTTCAAATCCCACCACTACCAGTTTCAAAGCTTTAGATGGATTTACTTCCTCAGATCAGCAAGTAATGAGACACTGCCATCAGTTCTGCTCCTGATATGTTGGAGACTTGCTCCACCCCTGTGAACTTTCACCCCAGCAGAACCTTGGGGGTCAAACTGGTCTGTTCCTACAAGCAGGCAAAGCAAGGTGATTGATACAAAACACTATGGATACCACAGACCTCTGTCTGAACATGAGGCTAAACATCTGGAAGTAAGACACTGCTTGAGAATGAGCTAATTCGTCACACCTCAAGGAGAAGACACAGTTATTTGAGGACATCTTGTCAAGAGAAGACCCATGGCATCAGAGCCAATTGAAGGAAGCTTCGCTTGTCTGACTAGAAACTATATCTTTGGACGAGTGCGTGTGCCAAGACAACACGCTGCTCCAGTCTATTGTTCCTGACCAATATTGGATCTGTTTCATTCACTGATAACAGTTGAGCTTGACCACTTCCACTTTGTGGACTTGTTGGGTTTCTCGCTGTAAAAACACCAAGAAATGACTGTGTTGTATTTGGTGATATATAAGTAAAGCTGAACTGAATTAATGCTGTGAGGCACTGCTGGGATTTGAACCCAGGATCTCCTGTTTACAAGACAGGTACTATGACCAGCTAAGCCACAGCGCCTCCTTTGGGGGAAGTTTAGTGCTGCATTACTTGGCGTCAGATGTTCTGCAAACACATCCTTGCATTTTGTAACAGTCTGAAAAATATGGAGAAAAAAACACATTTGATTCTATGATCAGAATAATAAAGTAGAACTCAGCCCGTCACAGTACTAATATCAATACAAGAGAAGACTGACTCCTCACTAAAACCCAAAGGTTTGGTTCTCTCCGTTGACTTGCAGTGGAGGACAAGCTGATTTCTAGATGATTGAAGTGGAAGATATGCAGTTCATATACCATCCAACAGGGGGAGGTGCAGCACTCTCAGCTCTCCTACTTGCCTCAGCCTTCAATCTATTGGTACCAAGTGAAGTCCAGTGTTTTTATAGATGAAGGTTCTCATAATATTTGAGAAACAACCTCCTCGTTAGTAAAGTGGCGAGTATCCCCGACTGTCATGAGGGAGATTGGGGTTCAATTCTCCGACAGGGAGTGCAGCTCTTTAGTTCACTTACTGATAACCTTCGGGTTCAGATCAGAAATGCCCTCCCGGTCATTTCTTTCCAGGTCATGCAGCATTTGGTGGTGGTGAATTACAGCTGTAAAGTATAACTTCAAGATGAGAAATGAACTGTTTCCAGGTAAAAAAGAATAAATATGGAAACCTAAGGTGAGAACTGAGTCACTTTATTTAAGTTACTCAAATTCAAAGTTAGACTTCCTCCTGTCTGGTTCACATGGCTAATTTGCATATTGCAAGACTGACTCCAGCAGACTCTAACCTTCAGTAGTGGATGAAGTTCATCTGCAGATACTTCTGGATAAAAAACCCTTGAGTTATCACCTCCTGCTTTTATTGAATCTCCAGTATTTAAAGCTTGTAGCTCACAGGTGTGTTTAGTTGTATAATCAGAGATCGGCAGAGTCCATCAATGTCTCATTACCACCTGTGGATTCAATTCAGCAGATGAGAGAGGCATCTCATCGAGATCAAAGAAAATCAAAGGAGATCAGGGTCTGTTACCGTGGAGATGCTCCCTGCTCAGTGTTGTAGCTACCTGGTCCACCTAGTTAGCATTGAGATGAGCGAATAGATATCATGTTAGTGATGCTAACTCGGTTCTGGAAACAAATGTGGCCTTGTACCGAGTGTAGCTCTAGTTGGTAGGTTATTGATACTTTTTCATTGTTAATATTATTTTCTGAAGCCTTTTCACTTTTACTAATACTTTATTGAAACGTCTTCACAAAGCGCATTAGCACACATTCAAAGCAAAAAAAACAACATGTTAACATGTTAGCTTGGGTGCACTGATGACAAAAGCACATCAAAACATTCAGAACATTCAGGATTGGTGTGCTGTGACTTTTGTTAAGCAAACCTTAAGCCAAAGCCAATCGTTTTTGAAAAAAAAAAGAAAAAACTATAAAAATCTTCCCATTCAAAGTGGACGGGGGTTTGATGAAAAACACAAAAAAAGCCTCTAAACTTAAAAATAAAACTTTGCAGCATCTGTCCTCTATTATGGAGACGATACGAGTCGGCAGCAAGAGACAAAATGGAGGCACAAAGATTATTATCATAGGAGTGTAATGGTTCTAGAGTGTAATGTGTAATGATTCTACCAAAATAAGAGCCAGAATACAGCTGAGCAGGTCTGGGATGGATTTCTTTCTTTCTCTGCCATGTGTAGTGAACTAGAAATCAAGCTCAACACCACAGAAGCTGTTCTGCCCTTCATCATCTGCAGCCATATGGAGAGGACATACCAGTCAGTCACTAGTACAAATGCAGAACGCAGTTTCAGCCTGAAATGAATTCCAAACTCTCTCTGGGCATGAAGGAGGCCAGACTCTCAAAGCTCACTTTGCTCTCCATAGAGAGACGTTGTGCTTGATAAGAAGGAGGTGGCTGAAAGGTTTGTGAGGATGAAGGAGAGGAAGATGGTGCTATAAAATATGAGGCCACGTTACTGTACATAGTTCAGAAATACCTTGGAGACTGGATGTTCAAACTGTTGGAGGGTTTATATTGGACACTTTGGACTCTGGACACTTCATGTTGGCTACAATGGATGTTTTACTAGATTGGAGACATTCTTGATGTCATGTCTTCTGGATGGGATTCAAACTACCCACCAATGGATGGAAACCTCATCAGTAAGTTATTAGTGATGACAGAGGCTCAGCTTGTCATCGATGCTGGCTGTCTGGCCTTTTCCTTAAAGAGCCTTGTTTTCATTGCTGTCTGTGTGGTGGAGCGCCGGGTCTGATTGGTTATTGCTTTAACGACAGGCAACCATGTTGCTGCAACACTGGTTTGTTGTCCTGTCTGGGTCCATCATGTGTGGGAGAAGAAGAGTCTGATCTGAAGGTGGAGGTCAGAGGAGAGTGACATCATGGAGGTCAGAGGAGAGTGACATCATGGAGGAGAGTGACATCATGGAGGTCAGAGGAGAGTGACATCATGGCGGTCAGAGGAGAGTGACATCATGGAGGAGAGTGACATCATGGAGGTCAGAGGAGAGTGACATCATGGAGGTCAGAGGAGAGTGACATCATGGAGACCAGAGGAGAGTGACATAATGGAGGTCAGAGGAGAGTGACACCATGAGATCATCACCAGAGCTCACCGATATTTAGAGATGAAAGTCTGACGGATGATCATCGCTCAATAAAGAAACATCTAGAACACTGCAGCTCGGCTCTTTATGATTACCTGGATCAATAAGTCTGATATGTGATGACATTCACGGTATGAGATGAATCTAGCCTCAATTCACCACTTCACCATCTGGTTCAATTGATCATTTCACCATCTTACCACTTCATCATCTGGTTCAATACACCACCTCACCAATTCACCACTTCTCAGCTCAAAGTGTCCAAATCTGAACAGCTGGTCTCCACTCCACTCCACGCCAAGTTCAAGTCCGAGTGTAAAACTCAGACTCAGACTCAGACTCTCTCTCTCTCTCTCTCTCTCTCTCTCTCTCTCTCTCTCTCTCTCTCTCTCTCTCTCTCTCTCTCTCTCGCTCTCTCTCACAGTGCAACCTCAGCTCCGCCCACTGCTCCCAGAGTCCAGATCCATATTTCACCTTCTCTTGTATTGTTTGATTGTACACTCATAGTGACAGGGCGTCTTTTCCTTTATAAATGAGTTCCCAGTCATCCGATTGTACCTCAATAACTAGTTTATCCAGGGATTCCTCTCTTCTGACTCATTTGTAATGATATCTATCTGTTGTCTGTTTTAATCTTTCTGTGGTTTTTATTGGAAATAGTAAAAAAACAAACAGACATGAAATCACTGATATCATTGACTAATAAGCCCTTGTACGTTTTCTTCATTTGACTTTTATTTGCTGATTGTTTCATCTGAATGTTTAATCTGTTCCACCGCTTTAAGCTACATCAATAACCAATGTAATACGCCCCCTGGATTTGGTCACCACAGTCACACGGTCAAAGAGCAAGTCAGCCTCGCTGCTGCCCCCTGCTGGCCGCGCCCCGTCACTATCTGTCAAATCCTGTTACAGAGTGCTCTGGTGTCTGTGGGAAAAAACTTGAAACTGAGCAAGATGACTGTTGCAGCAACACGTCATCAGTAGGATAAAACTAAGCTGTCTCTTGATGGTCTACGACAGGGTGTCCAAACTGGGTCAGAGAGTGCTGGTGTCCTGCATGATTTAGTTCTCTGCCTGCTACAGCATACCTGAATCTAATGATGACGTCATCACCAAGGTTGTGAAAAAGAACAATAATGAGCCTTTCATCACAAAGTGGATGGGAGAGGCACCGGATGGAGATCAACGGAGATCAAAGCCGGAGGAAATCTTGGATCTGAGCATCTCCATGGCAAAAGGCACTGATCTCCTTTGATCTGATAGGAGATCAGCACTGGAGCCATGGAGACGCTCAGATCAAAGGAAATCAGCTTTGTAGAGTTGTAATGTGCTCGTACTCATCCTTACATTTTTCTAGAAATTTGTCTTCAATCACCTTTTCTCTATCTACACCCTCTACTTGAACCTTTACCTGTTTATTTATTTCATATTTTCCAGATATCATGATTTTGGTTTGACCTAGATTTAATGAATTAGATTTCATTTCTCTGAATGTATCTAGTATGTCGTTGAAGAGTTTTTCTAGGATTTGGGAGAATTGTGGGTCTGTAGTTTGTGAAGTGTGTCTGTTTTCAATAACGGTATCCTTACTGGAAGCCTGTTGAATAATACTATGTAGAACCTTCTATGTACTGCTGACATGGTCTTTATTGTTTTCTGGTACTTTCTTAAAAGAATTCTTCTTACATTTTCTCATCATATGAGTGAACTTTGTTTTACATTTCTTGTATTTATTTTCCATCTCCTTCGTTCATCATTTATTGGATTCTCTATGTCATGTATTCTTCTCCTTGGATGCATTTTTTAAGCCCTTTGTCATCCATTAAACATCTTTATATTTCACTTTCTCTTGTATTTATAAATGAGTTCCCAGTCATCTGATTGTACCTCAATAACTAGTTTTTCCAGGGACTGCTCTGTTTTGACTCATTTGTGTTGACATCTATCTGTTGTCTCTTTTAATGTTTCTGTGGTTTTTATTGTAAATAGTAAAAAAACTAAAACAAACAGACATGAAATCACTGATATCATTGACTAATACACCACTTACTTTGATATTATCTATAACATGTGTAAATAAATTATGACCCTCCAAACGACCCCCTAAGGCTGCTGTGTGTGTGTGTGTGTGTGTGTGTGTGTGTGTGTGTGTGTGTGTGTGTGTGTGTGTGTGTGTGTGTGTGTGTGTGTGTGTGTGTGTGTGTGTGTGTGTGTGTGTGTGTGTGTGTGTGTGTTTGGGCCTGGTTATAGGAGAAGTGAGGATGGTGCAGCCATTTACTGGTAAAACTAACTCACTAACATCTTGGTGAAAATAGAATATATGTTTTTTTCAAATTAAAGTGACAATGAAAGTGAGAACAGGAGTTCCCCCCTCACCTCCAGAATGAACATAAGTCATGTCTGTATATTACATCCATCATCCATCCATCCATCCATCCATCATCCATCATCCATGATGTGATCCAGCAAACATGTCCAAGCAGTAGTGTTGTGTTGTTGCTTCTCATTGTCAATAGAACCATGAGAAAGTATGAGAGTGACTGATACGCTTGTATGATCACTGGACCTTTTGAAAGCAGTCAGACTCTCATACTGTACCAGTAGCATCTGTGTCATTCACAACCCGTCTCCATCTTAACTGGACTTTCTGTGTACACATATGATTTTGTGTTTTCATCTGTGGACTGGTGGCTAGTGAGTGTGTTGCCTTCAGTGGCAAAGGGAAATAAAACCTCTGCATGAAGAGGAATCATGGAGCCTCCCCCTTCTCAGCTCCAAGTGTCCAAATCTGAACAGCTGGTCTGGGCTCTGAGTGGAAGCTGAGGTGGTCATGTGCCTGGGCCTCCAGACTAATCCACTCCACTCCAAGTCCAAGTCTGAGTGTAAAACTCAGTCTCAGTCTCAGTCTCTCTCTTGGTCCACTCTCTCTCTCTCTCTCTCTCTCTCTCTCTCTCTCTCTCTCTCTCTCTCTCTCTCTCTCTCTCTCTCGCTCTCTCTCACGGTGCAACCTCAGCGCCGCCCACTGCTCCCAGAGTCCAGACCCATATGTCACTTTCTCTTGTATTGTTTGATTGTACACTCATAGTGACAGGGCGTCTTTTCCTTTATAAATGAGTTCCCAGTCATCCGATTGTACCTCAATAACTAGTTTATCCAGGGATTCCTCTCTTCTGACTCATTTGTAATTATATCCATCTGTTGTCTGTTTTAATCTTTCTGTGGTTTTTATTGGAAATAGTAAAAAAACAAACAGACATGAAATCACTGATATCATTGACTAATAAGCCCTTGTACGTTTTCTTCATTTGACTTTTATTTGCTGATTGTTTCATCTGAATGTTTAATCTGTTCCACCTCTTTAAGCTACATCAATAACCAATGTAATACGCCCCCTGGATTTGGTCACCACAGTCACACGGTCAAAGGGCAAGTCAGCCTCGCTGCTGCCCCCTGCTGGCCGCACCCCGTCACTATCTGTCAAATCCTGTTACAGAGTGCTCTGGTGTCCAAGCTGGGTCCTGGAGGGCCGGCGTCCTGCAGGTTTAGCTCTCTCCCAGTTGTAACATACCTGATTGCAATGAAGGGCTCCTTATTGGGCTTTTTCACAACCTTGGTGATGACATCATCATTAGATTCCGGTAAGCTGAAGCAGGGAGGAACTAAAACATGCAGGACACCGGCTCTCCGGGACCGGAGCTGGACACCCCTGATATAACTAGTTAAGTAGGAGGATTCAGTCACATTTGTGGTCTTTGCTGTTGCATTTTGAGTTTTTACTGTTGTATTGTGGCTTTTCCTGTTGTATTGTGATGTTGGCCCTTCTGGGACACCGTGAATTTATCAAATAAACTCTATGTCCATTATTTAGCTATGATCCACGTCAAAATGAGAAATAAGACTTAAAAACAATACATACCACTTCATCCACTTCTTTCTCCTTTTCCTTGTTCTTCATCTTCTGTGAAGACAAATTGGGAACATTTCACATAAACAAAAAAACAATGTTTCAAGTAAACATACACAAATAAAACACAAATAAACATCAATTTAACTGGTGGTGTTATCCTGAAACACATTCAGAAATAAGTAACCACACTCTTAAATCATTGAAGACAAAAACATACACTTTTGAAAACTGATATAAAAGTACTGAACTCTATATTTTGTCTACTTACTGGGTTATATCTTAGTAATACTTTTAGTACTGATAAGAACTATCAAATGCTAATCAGAACTTTAACTCTCTAAATGCTAGTAAATCAGCCTTTTAAATCTTTAAAAGCCTTTAAATTGTAATCAGTCTTTTAAAATGAAGAATCAAATGGAGCTGAAATTGTTGCTTGCTCTTGAAATGATCACCAAAACGTCTGCGAGCTCAACAGTTGTGTAGTTTTATGCAGAAAATGTAGTGAGTTTGGTAACCCAGTAATTCCCACGCTCTGTGAATGCAACAGCAGCAATACTGTGGCGCAGACAGAGCAGGTGTTTAATTGATGGCTCCCCTCCCCCACCTCAGACAGCCCGACCTGGAGCTGAACTGAACTCACCGTCTGACATGAATCCTCCATGAAACCATCCAACTCAACCTTCATCACAGACATTTTTACCCACAGTACTACGAGGTTGACTACACATAAATATATTTATAGATTGTGTATTTTTAAATAAATTGATACCTTTTTTGTTAGTTAGTTAGTTAGTTAGTTAGTTAGTTAGTTAGTTAGTTAGTTAGTTAGTTAGTTAGTTAGTTAGTTAGTTATTTAGTTACTTAGTTAGTTAGTGAGAAAAAATGTAAGTTCATAACATCTGGAGTACAAACCCTGATACTCTTTAAATGTAGCATGTAGCATCTCTGGAGTTGGAGGTCTGAATTTCTTTAAATGTAAAGATGCTACATGCTACATTCAAAGCGTATCAGGCCTCCAACACCAGAGATGAGGCCTGAAACTCTTTAAATGTAGCATGTAGCATCTATGGCGTGAGAGGCTTGAAACTCATAAGCCTGTATCATGTCGCAACTCTGGTGTACCAGGTCTGAATCTCTTTAAATGTAGCATGTAGCATGTAGCATCTCTGGTGTACCAGGTCTGAATCTCTTTAAATGTAGCATGTAGCATGTAGCATCTCTGGTGTACGAGGCCTGAAACTCTTTAAATGTAAGGATGCTACATGCTACATTTAAAGAGTTTCAGGCCTCTTACACCAGAGATGCTACATGCTCCATTTAAAGTGTATCAGCCTTCACACACCAAAGATGCTACATGATACAGGCTAAAGAGTTTCAAGCCTCAAACACCAGAGATGAGGCCTGATACTCTTGAAATGTAGCATCTATGCTTTGCAAGGTCTGAATCTCTTTAAAAGTAGCATGTAGCATCTATGGTGTGCAAGGTCTGAAACCCTCAAGATTGTCTCATGTAGCATCTCTGGTGTACGAGGACTGATACTCTTTAAATACAGCATGTAGCATCTCTGGAGTACAAGGCCTGATACTCTTAAATGTAAAATGTAGCATGTAGCTTCTCTGGAGTACGAGGACTGATACTCTTTAAATGTAGCATGTAGCATCTCTGGAGTACGAGGCCTGATACTCTTGAAATGTAAAGATGCTAAATGTGTGACCCAACTGTGTTGTTTGGTCCACCACAGAAAGTCCAGTTAAGATGGAGACGGGTTGTGAATGACACAGATGCTACTGGTACAGTATGAGAGTCTGACTGCTTTCAAAAGGTCCAGTGATCATAGAAGCGTATCAGTCACTCTCATACTTTCTCATGGTTCTATTGACAATGAGAAGCAACAACACAACACTACTGCTTGGACATGTTTGCTGGATCACATCATGGATGATGGATGATGGATGATGGATGATGGATGGATGGATGGATGGATGGATGGATGATGGATGTAATATACAGACATGACTTATGTTCACTCTGGAGGTGAGGACTGATGTTCCCTTCCACAGGGAGAAGCTGCTGGTAGCTCACTCTCTATGTTCCTCTGGAGGTGAGGGGAGAACTCCTGTTCTCACTTTCATTGTCACTTTAATTTGAAAAAAACATTTATTCTATTTTCACCAAGATGTTAGTGAGTTAGTTTTACCAGTAAATGGCTGCTCCATCCTCACTTCTCCTATAACCAGGCCCAAACACACACACACACACACACACACACACACACACACACACACACACACACACACACACACACACACACACACACACACACACACACACACACACACACACACACACACACACACACACACACACACTAACACACACACACACACAAGCACACACACCCACACACATACACACACACACACACACACACACACACACAACAGCCGGCCCTCCTGGGGGTCGTTTGGAGGGTCATAATTTATTAACATGTTATAGATAATATCAAGGGAAAATAGGAGGGTTTTTTCAAATTAAAGTGACTCTCAAAGTGAGAATAGTAGTTTATTTTAAAATAAAGTGACTATCAAATTGAAAATAGAAGTTTTTTTCTAATTAAAGTGACAATTAAAGTGAAAATAGGAGTTTTTTTCAAAATAAAGTGACTCTCAAAGGGAAAAAAGGAGGGTTTTCTTTTCAAATTAAAGTGACTATCAAAGTGAGAATATGAGTTTATTTCAAATTAAAGTGACTATCAAATTGAAAATAGAAGTTTTTTTCAAATTAACATGACTATCAAAGTGAAAATAGGAGTTTTTTTCAAAATAAAGTTTCTATCAAATGGAAAAGAGAAGGGGGGGGGGGTTTCAAATTAAAGTGACAATCAAAGGGAAAATAGGAGGTTTTTTTTTAAAATTAAAGTGACTTTCAAAGTTAGAATATGAGTTTTCTTTCAAATTAAAGCGACTATCAAAGGGAAAATAGGAGTTTTTTTCAAATTAAAGTGACTCTGAAAGTGAGAATAGGAGTTTATTTCAAAATAAAGTGACTATCAATTTGAAAATAGAAGTTTTTTTCTAATTAAAGTACTATCAAAGTGAAAATAGAAGTTTTTTCCTAAATAAAGTGACTATCAAAGGGAAAATAGGAGGGTTCTCTTTTCAAATTAAAATTACTATCAAAGTGAGAATAGGAGTTTTTTTCAAATTAAAGTGACTATCAGAGTGAGAATAGGAGTTTCTTTCAAATTAAAGCGACTATCAAAGGGAAAAAAGGAGTTTCTTTCAAAATAAAGTGACTATCAAAGGGAAAATAGGAGGGTTCTCTTTTCAAATTAAAATTACTATCAAAGTGAGAATAGGAGTTTTTTTCAAATTAAAATGACTACCAAAGGAAAAATAGGAGGGTTTTTTTTCAAATTAAAGTGACTTTCAAAGTGAGAATAGGAGTTTCTTTCAAATTAAAGTGTCTATCAAAGGGAAAATAGGAGTTGTTGTTTTTTTTAAATTAAAGTGACAATCAAAGGGAAAAAAGGAGTTTTTTTCAAATTAAAGTTACGATCAAATTGAAAATAGGAGTGTTTTTCAAATTAAAGTGACTCTCAAAGGGAAAAAAGGAGGGTTTTCTTTTCAAATTAAAGTGACTATCAAAGTGAGAATATGAGTTTATTTCAAATTAAAGTGACTATCAAATTGAAAATAGAAGTTTTTTTCAAATTAACATGACTATCAAAGTGAAAATAGGAGTTTTTTTCAAAATAAAGTTTCTATCAAATGGAAAAAGAGGAGGGGGGGGGGTTTCATATTAAAGTGACTACCAAAGGGAAAATAGGAGGGTTTTTTTTAAAATTAAAGTGACTTTCAAAGTTAGAATATGAGTTTTCTTTCAAATTAAAGCGACTATCAAAGGGAAAATAGGAGTTTTTTTCAAATTAAAGTGACTCTCAAAGTGAGAATAGGAGTTTATTTCAAAATAAAGTGACTATCAATTTGAAAATAGAAGTTTTTTTCTAATTAAAGTACTATCAAAGTGAAAATAGAAGTTTTTTCCTAAATAAAGTGACTATCAAAGGGAAAATAGAAGGGTTTTCTTTTCAAATTAAAGTGACAATCAAAGTGAGAATAGGAGTTTCTTTCAAATTAAAGTGTCTATCAAAGTGAAAATAGGAGGGTTTTTTCAAATTAAAGTGACAATGTGAAAATAGGAGGTTTTTTTTTTTTTTATTAAAGTGACAATCAACGTGAAAATAGGAGGGTTCTCTTTTCAAATTAAAATTACTATCAAAGTGAGAATAGGAGTTTTTTTCAAATTAAAGTGACTATCAAAGTGAGAATAGGAGTTTTTTTCAAACTAAAGTGACTATCAGAGTGAGAATAGGAGTTTCTTTCAAATTAAAGTGACTATCAAAGGGAAAAAAGGAGTTTATTTCAAAATAAAGTGACTATCGAAGTGAAAATATGAGTTTCTTTCAAATTAAAGTGACTATCAAAGTGAGAATAGGAGTTTATTTCAAATTAAAGTGACGATAAATGTGAAAATAGAAGGGTTTTCTTTTCAAATTAAAGTGACTATCAAAGTGAGAATAGGAGTTTATTTCAAATTAAAGTGACTATCAAAGTGAAAATAGGAGGGTTTTTTCTAATTGAAGTGACTATCAAAGGGAGAATATGAGTTTTCTTTCAAATTAAAGCGACTATCAAAGGGAAAATAGGAGTTTTTTTCAAATTAAAGTGACTCTCAAAGTGAGAATAGGAGTTTATTTCAAAATACAGTTACTATCCAATTGAAAATAGAAGTTTTTTCAAATTAAAGTGACAATCAAAGTGAAAATAGGAGTTTTTTTCAAAATAAAGTGACTATCAAAGGGAAAAAAGGAGTGTTTCCTTTTCAAATTAAAGTAACTATCAAAGGGAACAGAGGAGTTTTTTTCAAATTAAAGTGTCTATCAAAGTGAAAATAGGAGTTTTTTTCAAAATAAAGTGACAATCAATGTGAAAGTAGGAGGGGTTTTTTTTCAAATTAAAGTGACTATCAAAGTGAGAAGAGGAGTTTATTTCGAATTAAAGTGTCTATCAAAGTGAAAATAGGAGGTTTTATTCAAATTAAAATGACAATCTGAAAATAGGAGGGTTTTTTTTTTTATTAAAGTGACAATCAACGTGAAAATAGGAGGGTTCTCTTTTCAAATTAAAATTACTATCAAAGTGAGAATAGGAGTTTTTTTCAAATTAAAGTGACTATCAAAGTGAGAATAGGAGTTTTTTTCAAAATAAAGTGACTATCAAAGGGAAAAAAGGAGTGTTTCCTTTTCAAATTAAAGTGACTATCAAAGTGAGAATAGGAGTTTTTTTCAAATTAAAGTGACTATCAAAGTGAGAATAGGAGTTTTTTTCAAATTAAAGTGACTATCAGAGTGAGAATAGGAGTTTCTTTCAAATTAAAGCGACTATCAAAGGGAAAAAAGGAGTTTATTTCAAAATAAAGTGACTATCGAAGTGAAAATAGGAGTTTCTTTCAAAATTAAGTGACTATGAAAGGGAAAATAGGAGGGTTCTCTTTTCAAATTAAAATTACTATCAAAGTGAGAATAGGAGTTTTTTTCAAATTAAAATGACTACCAAAGGAAAAATAGGAGGGTTTTTTTCAAATTAAAGTGACTTTCAAAGTGAGAATAGGAGTTTCTTTCAAATTAAAGTGTCTATAAAAGGGAAAATAGGAGTTGTTGTTTTTTTTAAATTAAAGTGACAATCAAAGGAAAAAAAGGAGTTTTTTTCAAATAAAGTGACTTTCAAAGTGAGAATAGGAGTTTCTTTCAAATTAAAGTGTCTATCAAAGGGAAAATAGGAGTTGTTGTTTTTTTTAAATTAAAGTGACTATCAAAGGGAGAATATGAGTTTTCTTTCAAATTAAAGCGACTATCAAAGGGAAAATAGGAGTTTTTTTTCAAATTAAAGTGACTCTCAAAGTGAGAATAGGAGTTTATTTCAAAATACAGTTACTATCCAATTGAAAATAGAAGTTTTTTCAAATTAAAGTGACAATCAAAGTGAAAATAGGAGTTTTTTTCAAAATAAAGTGACTATCAAAGGGAAAAAAGGAGTGTTTCCTTTTCAAATTAAAGTGACTATCAAAGGGAACAGAGGAGTTTTTTTCAAATTAAAGTGACTATCAAAGTGAGAATAGGAGTTTTTTTCAAACTAAAGTGACTATCAGAGTGAGAATAGGAGTTTCTTTCAAATTAAAGTGACTATCAAAGGGAAAAAAGGAGTTTATTTCAAAATAAAGTGACTATCGAAGTGAAAATAGGAGTTTCTTTCAAAATAAAGTGACTATCAAAGGGAAAATAGGAGGGTTCTCTTTTCAAATTAAAATTACTATCAAAGTGAGAATAGGAGTTTTTTTCAAATTAAAATGACTACCAAAGGAAAAATAGGAGGGTTTTTTTCAAATTAAAGTGACTTTCAAAGTGAGAATAGGAGTTTCTTTCAAATTAAAGTGTCTATCAAAGGGAAAATAGGAGTTGTTGTTTTTTTTAAATTAAAGTGACAATCAAAGTGAAAATAGGAGTTTTTTTCAAAATAAAGTTTCTATCAAATGGAAAAGAGGAGGGGGGGGTTTCAAATTAAAGTTACGATGAAATTGAAAAGAGAAGTTTTTTTCAAATTAAAGTGACTATCAAAGTGAAAATAGGAGTTTTTTTTCAAAATAAAGTGTCTATCAAAGGGAAAAGAGGAGGGTTTTTTTCAAATTGAAGTGACTTTAAAAGTGAGAATAGGAGTTTCTTTCAAATAAAAGTGACTATCAAAGTGAAAATAGGAGGGTTTATTCAAATTAAAATGACAATCTGAAAATAGGAGGGTTTTTTTTTTATTAAAGTGACAATCAACGTGAAAATAGGAGGGTTCTCTTTTCAAATTAAAATTACTATCAAAGTGAGAATAGGAGTTTTTTTCAAATTAAAGTGACTATCAAAGTGAGAATAGGAGTTTTTTTCAAAATAAAGTGACTATCAAAGGGAAAAAAGGAGTGTTTCCTTTTCAAATTAAAGTGACTATCAAAGTGAGAATAGGAATTTTTTTCAAATTAAAGTGACTATCAAAGTGAGAATAGGAGTTTTTTTCAAATTAAAGTGACTATCAGAGTGAGAATAGGAGTTTCTTTCAAATTAAAGCGACTATCAAAGGGAAAAAAGGAGTTTATTTCAAAATAAAGTGACTATCGAAGTGAAAATAGGAGTTTCTTTCAAAATTAAGTGACTATGAAAGGGAAAATAGGAGGGTTCTCTTTTCAAATTAAAATTACTATCAAAGTGAGAATAGGAGTTTTTTTCAAATTAAAATGACTACCAAAGGAAAAATAGGAGGGTTTTTTTCAAATTAAAGTGACTTTCAAAGTGAGAATAGGAGTTTCTTTCAAATTAAAGTGTCTATAAAAGGGAAAATAGGAGTTGTTGTTTTTTTTAAATTAAAGTGACAATCAAAGGAAAAAAATGAGTTTTTTTCAAATAAAGTGACTTTCAAAGTGAAAATAGGAGTTTCTTTCAAATTAAAGTGTCTATCAAAGGGAAAATAGGAGTTGTTGTTTTTTTTAAATTAAAGTGACTATCAAAGGGAGAATATGAGTTTTCTTTCAAATTAAAGCGACTATCAAAGGGAAAATAGGAGTTTTTTTCAAATTAAAGTGACTCTCAAAGTGAGAATAGGAGTTTATTTCAAAATACAGTTACTATCCAATTGAAAATAGAAGTTTTTTCAAATTAAAGTGACAATCAAAGTGAAAATAGGAGTTTTTTTCAAAATAAAGTGACTATCAAAGGGAAAAAAGGAGTGTTTCCTTTTCAAATTAAAGTGACTATCAAAGGGAACAGAGGAGTTTTTTTCAAATTAAAGTGACTATCAAAGTGAGAATAGGAGTTTTTTTCAAACTAAAGTGACTATCAGAGTGAGAATAGGAGTTTCTTTCAAATTAAAGTGACTATCAAAGGGAAAAAAGGAGTTTATTTCAAAATAAAGTGACTATCGAAGTGAAAATAGGAGTTTTTTTCAAATTAAAATGACTACCAAAGGAAAAATAGGAGGGTTTTTTTCAAATTAAAGGACTTTCAAAGTGAGAATAGGAGTTTCTTTCAAATTAAAGTGTCTATCAAAGGGAAAATAGGAGTTGTTGTTTTTTTTAAATTAAAGTGACAATCAAAGTGAAAATAGGAGTTTTTTTCAAAATAAAGTTTCTATCAAATGGAAAAGAGGAGGGGGGGGTTTCAAATTAAAGTTACGATGAAATTGAAAAGAGAAGTTTTTTTCAAATTAAAGTGACTATCAAAGTGAAAATAGGAGTTTTTTTTCAAAATAAAGTGTCTATCAAAGGGAAAAGAGGAGGGTTTTTTTCAAATTGAAGTGACTTTAAAAGTGAGAATAGGAGTTTCTTTCAAATAAAAGTGACTATCAAAGTGAAAATAGGAGGGTTTTTTCTAATTGAAGTGACTATCAAAGGGAGAATATGAGTTTTCTTTCAAATTAAAGTGACTATCAAAGGGAAAATAGGAGTTTTTTTCAAATTAAAGTGACTCTCAAAGTGAGAATAGGAGTTTATTTCAAAATACAGTTACTATCCAATTGAAAATAGAAGTTTTTTCAAATTAAAGTGACAATCAAAGTGAAAATAGGAGTTTTTTTCAAAATAAAGTGACTATCAAAGGGAAAAAAGGAGTGTTTCCTTTTCAAATTAAAGTGACTATCAAAGGGAACAGAGGAGTTTTTTTCAAATTAAAGTGTCTATCAAAGTGAAAATAGGAGTTTTTTTCAAAATAAAGTGACAATCAATGTGAAAGTAGGAGGGGTTTTTTTCAAATTAAAGTGACTATCAAAGTGAGAAGAGGAGTTTATTTCGAATTAAAGTGTCTATCAAAGTGAAAATAGGAGGTTTTATTCAAATTAAAGTGACAATGTGAAAATAGGAGGGTTTTTTTTTTATTAAAGTGACAATCAACCTGAAAATAGGAGGGTTCTCTTTTCAAATTAAAATTACTATCAAAGTGAGAATAGGAGTTTTTTTCAAATTAAAGTGACTATCAAAGTGAGAATAGGAGTTTTTTTCAAATTAAAGTGACTATCAGAGTGCGAATAGGAGTTTCTTTCAAATTAAAGCGACTATCAAAGGGAAAAAAGGAGTTTATTTCAAAATAAAGTGACTATCGAAGTGAAAATAGGAGTTTCTTTCAAAATAAAGTGACTATCAAAGGGAAAATAGGAGGGTTCTCTTTTCAAATTAAAATTACTATCAAAGTGAGAATAGGAGTTTTTTTCAAAATAAAGTTTCTATCAAATGGAAAAGAGGAGGGGGGGGTTTCAAATTAAAGTTACGATGAAATTGAAAAGAGAAGTTTTTTTCAAATTAAAGTGACTATCAAAGTGAAAATAGGAGTTTTTTTTCAAAATAAAGTGTCTATCAAAGGGAAAAGAGGAGGGTTTTTTTCAAATTGAAGTGACTTTAAAAGTGAGAATAGGAGTTTCTTTCAAATAAAAGTGACTATCAAAGTGAAAATAGGAGGGTTTATTCAAATTAAAATGACAATCTGAAAATAGGAGGGTTTTTTTTTTATTAAAGTGACAATCAACGTGAAAATAGGAGGGTTCTCTTTTCAAATTAAAATTACTATCAAAGTGAGAATAGGAGTTTTTTTCAAATTAAAGTGACTATCAAAGTGAGAATAGGAGTTTTTTTCAAAATAAAGTGACTATCAAAGGGAAAAAAGGAGTGTTTCCTTTTCAAATTAAAGTGACTATCAAAGTGAGAATAGGAATTTTTTTCAAATTAAAGTGACTATCAAAGTGAGAATAGGAGTTTTTTTCAAATTAAAGTGACTATCAGAGTGAGAATAGGAGTTTCTTTCAAATTAAAGCGACTATCAAAGGGAAAAAAGGAGTTTATTTCAAAATAAAGTGACTATCGAAGTGAAAATAGGAGTTTCTTTCAAAATTAAGTGACTATGAAAGGGAAAATAGGAGGGTTCTCTTTTCAAATTAAAATTACTATCAAAGTGAGAATAGGAGTTTTTTTCAAATTAAAATGACTACCAAAGGAAAAATAGGAGGGTTTTTTTCAAATTAAAGTGACTTTCAAAGTGAGAATAGGAGTTTCTTTCAAATTAAAGTGTCTATAAAAGGGAAAATAGGAGTTGTTGTTTTTTTTAAATTAAAGTGACAATCAAAGGAAAAAAATGAGTTTTTTTCAAATAAAGTGACTTTCAAAGTGAAAATAGGAGTTTCTTTCAAATTAAAGTGTCTATCAAAGGGAAAATAGGAGTTGTTGTTTTTTTTAAATTAAAGTGACTATCAAAGGGAGAATATGAGTTTTCTTTCAAATTAAAGCGACTATCAAAGGGAAAATAGGAGTTTTTTTCAAATTAAAGTGACTCTCAAAGTGAGAATAGGAGTTTATTTCAAAATACAGTTACTATCCAATTGAAAATAGAAGTTTTTTCAAATTAAAGTGACAATCAAAGTGAAAATAGGAGTTTTTTTCAAAATAAAGTGACTATCAAAGGGAAAAAAGGAGTGTTTCCTTTTCAAATTAAAGTGACTATCAAAGGGAACAGAGGAGTTTTTTTCAAATTAAAGTGACTATCAAAGTGAGAATAGGAGTTTTTTTCAAACTAAAGTGACTATCAGAGTGAGAATAGGAGTTTCTTTCAAATTAAAGTGACTATCAAAGGGAAAAAAGGAGTTTATTTCAAAATAAAGTGACTATCGAAGTGAAAATAGGAGTTTTTTTCAAATTAAAATGACTACCAAAGGAAAAATAGGAGGGTTTTTTTCAAATTAAAGGACTTTCAAAGTGAGAATAGGAGTTTCTTTCAAATTAAAGTGTCTATCAAAGGGAAAATAGGAGTTGTTGTTTTTTTTAAATTAAAGTGACAATCAAAGTGAAAATAGGAGTTTTTTTCAAAATAAAGTTTCTATCAAATGGAAAAGAGGAGGGGGGGGTTTCAAATTAAAGTTACGATGAAATTGAAAAGAGAAGTTTTTTTCAAATTAAAGTGACTATCAAAGTGAAAATAGGAGTTTTTTTTCAAAATAAAGTGTCTATCAAAGGGAAAAGAGGAGGGTTTTTTTCAAATTGAAGTGACTTTAAAAGTGAGAATAGGAGTTTCTTTCAAATAAAAGTGACTATCAAAGTGAAAATAGGAGGGTTTTTTCTAATTGAAGTGACTATCAAAGGGAGAATATGAGTTTTCTTTCAAATTAAAGTGACTATCAAAGGGAAAATAGGAGTTTTTTTCAAATTAAAGTGACTCTCAAAGTGAGAATAGGAGTTTATTTCAAAATACAGTTACTATCCAATTGAAAATAGAAGTTTTTTCAAATTAAAGTGACAATCAAAGTGAAAATAGGAGTTTTTTTCAAAATAAAGTGACTATCAAAGGGAAAAAAGGAGTGTTTCCTTTTCAAATTAAAGTGACTATCAAAGGGAACAGAGGAGTTTTTTTCAAATTAAAGTGTCTATCAAAGTGAAAATAGGAGTTTTTTTCAAAATAAAGTGACAATCAATGTGAAAGTAGGAGGGTTTTTTTTCAAATTAAAGTGACTATCAAAGTGAGAAGAGGAGTTTATTTCGAATTAAAGTGTCTATCAAAGTGAAAATAGGAGGTTTTATTCAAATTAAAGTGACAATGTGAAAATAGGAGGGTTTTTTTTTTATTAAAGTGACAATCAACCTGAAAATAGGAGGGTTCTCTTTTCAAATTAAAATTACTATCAAAGTGAGAATAGGAGTTTTTTTCAAATTAAAGTGACTATCAAAGTGAGAATAGGAGTTTTTTTCAAATTAAAGTGACTATCAGAGTGCGAATAGGAGTTTCTTTCAAATTAAAGCGACTATCAAAGGGAAAAAAGGAGTTTATTTCAAAATAAAGTGACTATCGAAGTGAAAATAGGAGTTTCTTTCAAAATAAAGTGACTATCAAAGGGAAAATAGGAGGGTTCTCTTTTCAAATTAAAATTACTATCAAAGTGAGAATAGGAGTTTTTTTCAAATTAAAATGACTACCAAAGGAAAAATTGGAGGGTTTTTTTCAAATTAAAGTGACTTTCAAAGTGAGAATAGGAGTTTCTTTCAAATTAAAGTGTCTATCAAAGGGAAAATAGGAGTTGTTGTTTTTTTTATATTAAAGTGATAATCAAAGGGAAAAAAGGAGTTTTTTTCAAATTAAAGTTACGATCAAATTGAAAAGAGAAGTTTTTTTCAAATTAAAGTGACTATCAAAGTGAAAATAGGAGTTTTTTTTCAAAATAAACTGTCTATCAAAGGGAAAAGAGGAGGGTTTTTTCAAATTGAAGTGACTTTAAAAGTGAGAATAGGAGTTTCTTTCAAATTAAAGTGACTATCAAAGTGAAAATAGGAGGGTTTTTTCTAATTGAAGTGACTATCAAAGGGAGAATATGAGTTTTCTTTCAAATTAAAGCGACTATCAAAGGGAAAATAGGAGTTTTTTTCAAATTAAAATGACTCTCAAAGTGAGAATAGGAGTTTATTTCAAAATACAGTTACTATCCAATTGAAAATAGAAGTTTTTTCAAATTAAAGTGACAATCAAAGTGAAAATAGGAGTTTTTTTCAAAATAAAGTGACTATCAAAGTGAGAATAGGAGTTTTTTTCAAATTAAAGTGACTATCAGAGTGAGAATAGGAGTTTCTTTCAAATTAAAGCGACTATCAAAGGGAAAAAAGGAGTTTATTTCAAAATAAAGTGACTATCGAAGTGAAAATAGGAGTTTCTTTCAAAATTAAGTGACTATGAAAGGGAAAATAGGAGGGTTCTCTTTTCAAATTAAAATTACTATCAAAGTGAGAATAGGAGTTTTTTTCAAATTAAAATGACTACCAAAGGAAAAATAGGAGGGTTTTTTTCAAATTAAAGTGACTTTCAAAGTGAGAATAGGAGTTTCTTTCAAATTAAAGTGTCTATAAAAGGGAAAATAGGAGTTGTTGTTTTTTTTAAATTAAAGTGACAATCAAAGGAAAAAAAGGAGTTTTTTTCAAATAAAGTGACTTTCAAAGTGAGAATAGGAGTTTCTTTCAAATTAAAGTGTCTATCAAAGGGAAAATAGGAGTTGTTGTTTTTTTTAAATTAAAGTGACTATCAAAGGGAGAATATGAGTTTTCTTTCAAATTAAAGCGACTATCAAAGGGAAAATAGGAGTTTTTTTCAAATTAAAGTGACTCTCAAAGTGAGAATAGGAGTTTATTTCAAAATACAGTTACTATCCAATTGAAAATAGAAGTTTTTTCAAATTAAAGTGACAATCAAAGTGAAAATAGGAGTTTTTTTCAAAATAAAGTGACTATCAAAGGGAAAAAAGGAGTGTTTCCTTTTCAAATTAAAGTGACTATCAAAGGGAACAGAGGAGTTTTTTTCAAATTAAAGTGACTATCAAAGTGAGAATAGGAGTTTTTTTCAAACTAAAGTGACTATCAGAGTGAGAATAGGAGTTTCTTTCAAATTAAAGTGACTATCAAAGGGAAAAAAGGAGTTTATTTCAAAATAAAGTGACTATCGAAGTGAAAATAGGAGTTTCTTTCAAAATAAAGTGACTATGTGAAAATAGGAGGGTTTTTTTTTTATTAAAGTGACAATCAACCTGAAAATAGGAGGGTTCTCTTTTCAAATTAAAATTACTATCAAAGTGAGAATAGGAGTTTTTTTCAAATTAAAATGACTACCAAAGGAAAAATAGGAGGGTTTTTTTCAAATTAAAGTGACTTTCAAAGTGAGAATAGGAGTTTCTTTCAAATTAAAGTGTCTATCAAAGGGAAAATAGGAGTTGTTGTTTTTTTTAAATTAAAGTGACAATCAAAGTGAAAATAGGAGTTTTTTTCAAAATAAAGTTTCTATCAAATGGAAAAGAGGAGGGGGGGGGTTTCAAATTAAAGTTACGATGAAATTGAAAAGAGAAGTTTTTTTCAAATTAAAGTGACTATCAAAGTGAAAATAGGAGTTTTTTTTCAAAATAAAGTGTCTATCAAAGGGAAAAGAGGAGGGTTTTTTTCAAATTGAAGTGACTTTAAAAGTGAGAATAGGAGTTTCTTTCAAATAAAAGTGACTATCAAAGTGAAAATAGGAGGGTTTTTTCTAATTGAAGTGACTATCAAAGGGAGAATATGAGTTTTCTTTCAAATTAAAGTGACTATCAAAGGGAAAATAGGAGTTTTTTTCAAATTAAAGTGACTCTCAAAGTGAGAATAGGAGTTTATTTCAAAATACAGTTACTATCCAATTGAAAATAGAAGTTTTTTCAAATTAAAGTGACAATCAAAGTGAAAATAGGAGTTTTTTTCAAAATAAAGTGACTATCAAAGGGAAAAAAGGAGTGTTTCCTTTTCAAATTAAAGTGACTATCAAAGGGAACAGAGGAGTTTTTTTCAAATTAAAGTGTCTATCAAAGTGAAAATAGGAGTTTTTTTCAAAATAAAGTGACAATCAATGTGAAAGTAGGAGGGGTTTTTTTCAAATTAAAGTGACTATCAAAGTGAGAAGAGGAGTTTATTTCGAATTAAAGTGTCTATCAAAGTGAAAATAGGAGGTTTTATTCAAATTAAAGTGACAATGTGAAAATAGGAGGGTTTTTTTTTTATTAAAGTGACAATCAACCTGAAAATAGGAGGGTTCTCTTTTCAAATTAAAATTACTATCAAAGTGAGAATAGGAGTTTTTTTCAAATTAAAGTGACTATCAAAGTGAGAATAGGAGTTTTTTTCAAATTAAAGTGACTATCAGAGTGCGAATAGGAGTTTCTTTCAAATTAAAGCGACTATCAAAGGGAAAAAAGGAGTTTATTTCAAAATAAAGTGACTATCGAAGTGAAAATAGGAGTTTCTTTCAAAATAAAGTGACTATCAAAGGGAAAATAGGAGGGTTCTCTTTTCAAATTAAAATTACTATCAAAGTGAGAATAGGAGTTTTTTTCAAATTAAAATGACTACCAAAGGAAAAATAGGAGGGTTTTTTTCAAATTAAAGTGACTTTCAAAGTGAGAATAGGAGTTTCTTTCAAATTAAAGTGTCTATCAAAGGGAAAATAGGAGTTGTTGTTTTTTTTAAATTAAAGTGACAATCAAAGGGAAAAAAGGAGTTTTTTTCAAATTAAAGTTACGATCAAATTGAAAAGAGAAGTTTTTTTCAAATTAAAGTGACTATCAAAGTGAAAATAGGAGTTTTTTTTCAAAATAAACTGTCTATCAAAGGGAAAAGAGGAGGGTTTTTTCAAATTGAAGTGACTTTAAAAGTGAGAATAGGAGTTTCTTTCAAATTAAAGTGACTATCAAAGTGAAAATAGGAGGGTTTTTTCTAATTGAAGTGACTATCAAAGGGAGAATATGAGTTTTCTTTCAAATTAAAGCGACTATCAAAGGGAAAATAGGAGTTTTTTTCAAATTAAAGTGACTCTCAAAGTGAGAATAGGAGTTTATTTCAAAATACAGTTACTATCCAATTGAAAATAGAAGTTTTTTCAAATTTAAGTGACAATCAAAGTGAAAATAGGAGTTTTTTTCAAAATAAAGTGACTATCAAAGGGAAAAAAGGAGTGTTTCCTTTTCAAATTAAAGTGACTATCAAAGGGAACAGAGGAGTTTCTTTCAAATTAAAGTGACTATCAAAGTGAAAATAGAAGGGTTTTCTTTTCAAATTAAAGTGACTATCAAAGTGAGAATAGGAGTTTATTTCAAATTAAAGTGACAATAAATGTGAAAATAGGAGGGTTTTCTTTTAAAATTAAAATGACTACCAAAGTGAGAATAGGAGTTTATTTCAAATTAAAGTGACTATCAAATTGAAAAGAGAATTTTTTTATTAGATTAGATTAGATTAGAATTAGATTTCATTTCTCTGAATGTATCTAGTATGTCGTTGAAGAGTTTTTCTAGGATTTGGGAGAATTGTGGGTCTGTAGTTTGTGAAGTGTGTCTGTTTTCAATAACAGTATCCTTACTGGAAGCCTGTTGAATGATACTATGTAGAACCTTCTATGTACTGCTGACATGGTCTTTATTGTTTTCTGGTACTTTCTTAAAAGAATTCTTCTTACATTTTCTCATCATATGAGTGAACTTTGTTTTACATTTCTTGTATTTATTTTCCATCTCCTTCGTTCATCATTTATTGGATTCTCTATGTCATGTATTCTTCTCCTTGGATGCATTTTTTAAGCCCTTTGTCATCCATTAAACATCTTTATATTTCACTTTCTCTTGTATTTATAAATGAGTTCCCAGTCATCTGATTGTACCTCAATAACTAGTTTTTCCAGGGACTGCTCTGTTCTGACTCATTTGTGTTGACATCTATCTGTTGTCTGTTTTAATGTTTCTGTGGTTTTTATTGTAAACAGTAAAAAAACTAAAACAAACAGACATGAAATCACTGATATCATTGACTAATACACCACTTACTTTGATATTATCTATAACATGTGTAAATAAATGATGACCCTCCAAAGGACCCCCAGGAGGGCCGGCTGTTGTGTGTGTGTGTGTGTGTGTGTGTGTGTGTGTGTGTGTGTGTGTGTGTGTGTGTGTGTGTGTGTGTGTGTGTTTGGGCCTTGTTATAGGAGAAGTGAGGATGGAGCAGCCATTTACTGGTAAAACTAACTCACTAACATCTTGGTGAAAATAGATTATATGTTTTTTTCAAATTAAAGTGACAATGAAAGTGAGAACAGGAGTTCCCCCCTCACCTCCAGAGGAACATAGAGAGTGAGCTACCAGCAGCTTCTCCCTGTGGAAGGGAACATCAGCCCTCACCTCCAGAGTGAACATAAGTCATGTCTGTATATTACATCCATCATCCATCCATCCATCCATCCATCCATCCATCCATCCATCCATCCATCCATCCATCCATCCATCCATCCATCCATCCATCCATCCATCCATCCATCCATCCATCCATCCATCCTCCATCATCCATCCATCCATCAGTCCATCATCCATCATCCATCATCCATGATGTGATCCAGCAAACATGTCCAAGCAGTAGTGTTGTGTTGTTGCTTCTCATTGTCAATAGAACCATGAGAAAGTATGAGAGTGACTGATACGCTTGTATGATCACTGGACCTTTTGAAAGCAGTCAGACTCTCATACTGTACCAGTAGCATCTGTGTCATTCACAACCCGTCTCCATCTTAACTGGACTTTCTGTGTACACATATGATTTTGTGTTTTCATCTGTGGACTGGTGGCTAGTGAGTGTGTTGCCTTCAGTGGCAAAGGGAAATAAAACCTCTGCATGAACAGGAATCATGGAGCCTCCCCCTTCTCAGCTCCAAGTGTCCAAATCTGAACAGCTGGTCTGGGCTCTGAGTGGAAGCTGAGGTGGTCATGTGCCTGGGCCTCCAGAATAATCCACTCCACTCCAAGTCCAAGTCCAAGTCCAAGTCCAAGTCCAAGTCCAAGTCCGAGTGTAAGACTCAGTCTCAGTCTCAGTCTCAGTCTCTCTCTTGCTGCACTCTCACAGATTTGTTTAATTAATAACTTGATTCATAAATTACTTCCTGTACTTTAGCCGTCACTGGTAATCAAGTACTGTAGATCATTGATTGGTCAATAACCATTTGTGACTCCGATGAGTCTGAGGTACTCTCAGGTTGCTTAAGCGAGTCGCCTCCTGTGGTTCACAGACGCTTCGGTAGTTCACAACAGTGACCCGCCGTTGTTCACCAAGGAGTGACCAGTCACTCCTACTGACCTGTCACTCCTAGTGACCAGTAACTCCTGTTGACCTGTCACTCTTATTGACCAGTCACCCCTATTGACCGGTCACTCTTATTGACCAGTCACTCCTATTGACAAGTCACTCCTATTGACCAGTCACTCTTATTGTTGACCAGTCACTCTTATTGACCTGTCACTCCTATTGACCAGTTGCTCCTATTGACCAGTCACTCCTGTTGACCAGTCACTCCTATTGACCAGTTGATCCTATTGACCTATCACTCTTATTAACCTGTCACCCCTATTAACCAGTCACTCTTATTGTTGACCAGTCACTCTTATTGACAGGTCACTCCTATTGACCAATAACTCCTATTGACCAGTCACTCCTGTTGACCAGTCACTCCTACTGACCAGCCACTCCTACTGACCTGTCACTCTTAATGACCAGCCACTCCTTGTGACCAGTCACTCCTACTGACCAGCCACTCCTACTGACCTGTCACTCTTAATGACCAGCCACTCCTTGTGACCAGTCACTCCTACTGACCTGTCACTCTTATTGACCAGCAACTCCTATTGACCTATCACTCTTATTGACCAGTCACTCCTACTGACCTGTCACTCTTATTGACCAGCAACTCCTATTGACCTATCACTCTTATTGACCTGTCACTCCTATTGACCAGTCACTCCTACTGACCTGTCACTCTTATTGACCTGTCACTCTTATTGACCAATCACTCCTATTGACCTGTCACTCCTATTGACCAGTTACTCCTCTTGACCAATCACTCCTGTTGACCAGTCACTCCTATTGACCGGTTGATCCTATTGACCTATCACTCTTATTAACCTGTCACCCCTATTAACCAGTCACTCTTATTGTTGACCAGTCACTCTTATTGACAGGTCACTCCTATTGACCAATAACTCCTATTGACCAGTCACTCCTGTTGACCAGTCACTCCTACTGACCAGCCACTCCTACTGACCTGTCACTCTTAATGACCAGCCACTCCTTGTGACCAGTCACTCCTACTGACCAGCCACTCCTACTGACCTGTCACTCTTAATGACCAGCCACTCCTTGTGACCAGTCACTCCTACTGACCTGTCACTCTTATTGACCAGCAACTCCTATTGACCTATCACTCTTATTGACCAGTCACTCCTACTGACCTGTCACTCTTATTGACCAGCAACTCCTATTGACCTATCACTCTTATTGACCTGTCACTCCTATTGACCAGTCACTCCTACTGACCTGTCACTCTTATTGACCTGTCACTCTTATTGACCAATCACTCCTATTGACCTGTCACTCCTATTGACCAGTTACTCCTCTTGACCAATCACTCCTGTTGACCAGTCACTCCTATTGACCAGTTACTCCTATTGAACAGTCACTCTTATTGACAGGTAACTCCTATTGACCTGTCACTCTTATTGACCAGTCACTCCTATTGACCTGTCACTCTTATTGACCTGTCACTCCTATTGACAGGTCACTCCTATTGACAGGTCCCTCCTATTGACCAGCCACTTCTATTTACCAGTCACTCTTATTGACAGGTCAATCCTATTGACCAATCACTCCTATTGACCAGTCACCGCTATTGACCGGTCATTCCTACTGACCAGTCACTCCTGTTGACCAATCACTCCTATTGACCAGTTGATCCTATTGACCTATCACTCTTATTAACCTGTCACTCCTATTGACCAGTCACTCTTATTGACCACCCACTCTTATTGACCAGTCACTCTTTTTGACCAGTCACTCCTACTGACCAGCCACTCCAATTGACCTGTCACTCTTATTGACCAGCAACTCCTACTGACCAGTCACTCCTACTGACCTGTCACTCTTATTGACCTGTCATTGCTATTGACCTGTCACTGCTATTGACCAGTCACTCCTATTGACCTGTCACTCTTTTTTTCCTGTCACTCTTATTGACCAGTCAGTCTTATTGACAGGTCACTCCTATTGACCAGCCACTCCTATTGACATGTCACCCCTATTGACCGGTCACTCCTATTGACCATTCACTCTTATTGACCGGCCACTCCTATTGACCAGTTACTGCTTTTGACAGGTCACTCTTATTGACAGGTCACTCCTATTGACCAGTCACTCCTATTGACCAGTTACTGCTATTGACAGTTCACTCTTATTGACAGGTCACTCCTATTGAACAGTCACTCCTGTTGACCGGTCACTCCTATTGACCAGTCACTCCTACTGACCAGTCACTCCTGTTGACCGGTCACTCCTATTAACCAGTCAATCCTTTTGACCAGTTACTGCTATTGACAGGTCACTCTTATTGACAGGTCACTCCAATTGACCAGTCACTCCTATTGACAGGTCCCTCCTATTGACCTGTCACTCTTACTGACCAGTCACTCCTGTTGACCATTCACTCTTATTGACAGGTCACTCCTATTGACCAGTTACTGCTTTTGACAGGTCATTCTTATTGACAGGTCACTCCTATTGACCAGTCACTCCTATTGATCAGCCACTCCTATTGACCAGTCACTCTTGTTGACCAGTATCTGCTATTGACCAGTCACTCCTATTGACCAGTCACTCCTATTGACCAGTCACTCCTGTTGACCGGTCACTCCAACTGACCAGTCACTTCTATGACCGGCCACTCCTATTGACCAGTCACTCCTTTTGACCAGTTACTTGTATTGACAGGTCACTCTTATTGACAGGTCACTCCTATTGACCTGTCACTCCTATTGACAGGTCACTCCTATTGACCCATCACTCCTATTGACAGGTCCCTCCTATTGACCTGTCACTCTTATTGACCAATCACTCCTATTGACCAGTTACTCCTTTTGACCAGTCACTCCTACTGACCAGTCACTCCTATTGACCAGTTACTCCTATTGACCAGTCACTCCTGTTGACCATTCACTCTTATTGACAGGTCACTCCTATTGACCAGTTGCTGCTTTTGACAAGTCATTCTTATTGACAGGTCACTCCTATTGACCAGTCATTCCTATTGATCAGCCACTCCTATTGACCAGTCACTCTTGTTGACCAGTATCTCCTATTGACCAGTCACTCCTACTGACCTGTCACTCTTATTGACCTGTCACTCCTATTGACCAGTCACTCTTATTGACAGGTCACTTTTATTGTCCGGCCACTCCTATTGACCAGTTACTGCTATTGACAGTTCACTCTTATTGACAGGTCACTCCTATTGAACAGTCAATCCTGTTGAATGGTCACTCCTATTGACAGGTCACTCCTATTGACCAGTCACTCTTACTGACCAGTCGTATCACTTGTGGACCACCTTAGTGATGTGACACCTCTGGAGGTTCCTCTCGTCAGGTGATTCTTTATAACTCACAACTGTCGGTTTCAATCTCATTTCTGTTTGGTGAAGTGAGCCGCTCCAAGAGTGATATGGTCGCTCGTATTGGGAACTTTACGGTAACGTCTCGGAGCAGAGTTGAGCTCTTGGTTTTCAAAATAAAGGAATTTTTGAAATGATTTGGTTTCCACTTTGTTTTTGGAATATGGACTGATTAGAAACTCGTGCTGTAGGAGATGTGATTCAACACGGATTTGGAATCTTTTACCTGGGAGTTATCAAGCTTAAAAATAGTTTATATATATTTTTTTAGATATCCCTGAATATTATATAAAAAAAGACTATTAAAATATCATAGGAAATTGGCCAGGAGTTGAACCTGGAACCTTCTGATCTGTAGTCAGACATGTTCTCCATTTCACCACCAGCTCCTTGGTAAGGTAAGTTTTCACATGTTTGTATCAGTTTATATTTATAATACTGAAGAAGAAACTAGTAGCAAAAGTCTTTGACTCTCAAATTGTCATGAAGTTGTTTTTGTTGTTCTGGTGACGTATCAGTGTCTGATTGCTTTCTACTGGAATTCTACTGTCACAGTTCTATATCTGTTTGATCTTCCATTAACAAGAAGTAGCAACAACACGACTGCTGGACCATGTCGACTGTATCACTGACACTCGTTGGGTGTCTTAAGACCCATAACCAGGTGGATGGAGAGTCTTCACTGCTTCTGGAGGAAGTTTGAGTTAGCACAATGGAAACCAAGCTGATCCTGTGGTGATCCAGTAGTTAGTACAGGGGTTCTGATGTTAAATTTCCATATCTTAATGAGAAATCTCCTCATAGAGGCTGAAATAGCTCAGCTGGGAGAGCGTTAGACTGAAGATCTAAAGGTCCCTGGTTCAATCCCGGGTTTTGGCAAAGACTGCTCTACTAGTGGTCGTAATGGAAGCAGGATAGAGAGTCATTTAGGAAACTAACTGTTTAGAAAAAACTACCAAATTCAAACCTTCAATAAAACCAGCCGTCAGTATATTTATAATGAATTGGTACATAACCAAACAAAGTTATCATAGTATCAAGTCATATTGACCCCCAGTATGGATGATTTATTAAAAGTTGATAGTTACTGTACTTACCTTGGAGAAACACAGCAGGAAGATCTACAGTTGTCTGAAATGGGACGGACTGGCTGGTCTCACAACGGACGGTTGTCCGAATCTTACGGGGAAAAATGTCGGACTTTTGAAACGTATGGAAGATAAAGTGACTGAAATCGATGCAGATCAGAAATGGGTATTTTTGCATTGTATTATACACCAGCATGTGTCGTGCAAGTCAGTGTTAAAAATGAACCATGTTATTGATGATGTAAGTAAAATAGTAAACTTCATCAGGGCACACGCATTGAATCACAGACAGTGAGTTGTACTTATGGAGGACCATGAGACTGAGCAGAGTGACTTCGGATACCTCACAGCTGTCAGATGGCTCAGCCTGGGAAAAGGGCTAAAAGAAATACAATTAATATTATGCAGAATTGAGTTAAGCCTTTTGACCCGGCCCTCCACAATATTTTCTGTTTCTCATGTGGCCCCATGGAAAACATAATTGCCCACCCCTGTGTTACAGAGTGCTCTGGTGTCCAAGCTGGGTCCTGGAGGGCCGGCGTCCTGCAGGGTTCAGCTCTCTCTCCCAGTTGTAACACACCATTAGAGCTCCAGAAGAAACGAAAGACACACATTGAAACAAACAATGAATATACACAATAGTTTTTCTTTACTGAACATCAATGCTGTTATATCCATCTTCCCAAATATCTACAGTGGCAGTTTGTACAATTAATTAAACAGTGGCAGCTGCTGATAAAGTCCTTAGGTTGACTCCTCATTATTATTCAGTTTCAGACCATGTTAACTTCATTTAAATACTTCATATTAGTCTTGAGTCTGCTTTTAAATTCCGTAGCTCTTATTTCTCAAACTCATAGAGCAGAGGTCTCCAGTCCCAGTCCTGAGGACCCCTGCCCTGCAGGTTCTAGTTCCTCCCTGCTTCAGCATACCTGGATCTAATGATGATGTCATCACCAAGGTGGTGAAAAAGCCCAATAACGAGCCTTTCATTGAAATCAGGTGTGTTGAACCTGGGAGGAGCTAAACCTGCAGGACCAGGGACCCTGGAGGAACAGGGACTCTGGAGGACCAGGGAGGTTGGAGACCTCTGATCTATGAGTTTGAAAAATAAGAGCTGCGGAAAAATACAAATACTTGGAAAAAACTTGGTACACATGTGGCCAATGTAAAAGGGAGATACCATGGCAATGCCAGGTATGTGCCGACCAAGCAGACTCCTGAATGAGTGATGAAATGCCAGTCACGCTCAACACACACGCACCCACACACACACACACACACACACACACATAGACACGATCCTAATAATTCATGCTTTTTAAAATTGTAAATATTTGTGGCATTGGTTTTATTTGTTTTGTTTAGCTAAAGTACAATAAAAGCATTGTAAATAAATCACAGTTGTTTTTTTGTATATTACTCATGGCACATACAACAAACCTCAGCAAAGAAAAAAACCAAACATGCCCTACTGATGTGCTGACTGGCTCCCCCTCCTGTGGTGCACCAGTATTAGCCTTGTTTCCATAACAAACAGCTGAGGGTGAGGTGTTAGCTGAAAGGCTGTGAGTCAATTGACTGTTCTTTGGTATCTAGAGGAAGAAAAGTCAAATGACTTCTCCATGGTATTGCTAGTGTTAAAGAGATTCAGACCTCCAACTCCAGAGATGCTGCCTGCTACATTTAATGAGTATCAGGCCTTGTACTCCAGATGTTATGAACTTACATTTTGTCTCAATAAGTAACTAACTAACTAACTAACTAACTAACTAACTAACTAACTAACTAACAAAAAATGTATCAATTTATTTAAAAATACACAATATATAAATATATTTATGTGTAGTCAACCTCGTAGTACTGTGGGTAAAAATGTCTGTGATGAAGGTTGAGTTGGATGGTTTCATGGAGGATTCATGTCAGACGGTGAGTTCAGTTCAGCTCCAGGTCGGGCTGTCTGAGGTGGGGGAGGGGAGCCATCAATTAAACACCTGCTCTGTCTGCGCCACAGTATTGCTGCTGTTGCATTCACTGAGCGTGGGAATTACTGGGTTACCAAACTCACTACATTTTCTGCATAAAACTACACAACTGTTGAGCTCGCAGACGTTTTGGTGATCATTTCAAGAGCAAGAAACAATTTCAGCTCCATTTGATTCTTCATTTTAAAAGACTGATTAAAATTTAAAGGCTTTTAAAGATTTAAAAGGCTGATTTACTAGCATTTAGAGAGTTAAAGTTCTGATTAGTATTAAGTATTTGATAGTTCCTATCAGTACTAAAGGTATTATTAAGATATAACACAGTAAGTAGACAAAATATAGAGTTCAGTACTTTTATATCAGTTTTCAAAAGTGTATGTTTTTGTCTTCAATGATTTAAGAGTGTGGTTACTTATTTCTGAATGTGTTTCAGGATAACACCACCAGTTAAATTGATGTTTATTTTTGTTTTATTTGTGTATATTTACTTGAAACATAGGTTTTTGTTTATGTGAAATGTTCCCAATTTGTCTTCACAGAAGATGAAGAACAAGGAAAAGGAGAAAGAAGTGGATGAAGTGGTATGTATTGTTTTTAAGTCTTATTTCTCATTTTGACGTGGATCATACCAAAATAATGGACATAGAGTTTATTTAATAAATTCACGGTGTCCCAGAAGGGCCAACATCACAATACAACAGGAAAAGCCACAATACAACAGTAAAAACTCAAAATGCAACAGCAAAGACCACAAATGTGACTGAGTCCTCCTACTTAACTAGTTATATCAGGGGGGTCCAGCTCCGGTCCTGGAGAGCCGGTGTCCTGCATGTTCTAGTTCCTCCCTGCTTCAGCTTACCTGAATCTAATGATGATGTCATCACCAAGGTTGTGAAAAAGCCCAATAAGGAGCCCTTCATTGCAATCAGGTGTGTTACAACTGGGAGAGAGCTAAACCTGCAGGAGGCCGGCCCTCCAGGACCCAGTTTGGACCCCCCTGAGTTATATTAATAAAGTTGAATTGAATTGAACATCTGACAAACATCATATTTTGGTATCATTTCAGGAGGATTGTATATCAGAAGATATTTCTTCAGAAAGCAGTCATGGTGAGGACAGTGATTATGTCCCTTTGTCTTCTGAGGCCTCAGACGATGACATGGTTCCAACACTGAAAGGAACAAACCCAAAACTTCAAGAATCGGAAAAATCTCACAACAGAAATAGAACTGATTCACAGTAAATGCACGTTGTTCAACAGAAAACTAAGGGAGACATCGACTCTGATGAAAACAGAAACTCTGAAGATTGGAACAGGAACGAAGATGATGATGATGAGGGTAGGCCGCATGTCACGGTTAAACAATGCTCAAAAGGAGAAAGTGGGACAATAATAAAATAAATACATCTGCGTGTATTTATTTATTGTTTTTATTGTTTTTTATGTATGTATGTATGTATGTATGTATGTATGTATGTATGTATGTATGTATGTATGTATGTATTATGTGTTATGAATGTACCGTATGTACGTGTTTTAACTACTTGCATGAAGTGTCACATATCAGAGGGGAGGAGTCATGGGCCCTTACAACCTATTGGCTCTTTCACTTGTTAACAAATCACATTAAGGTTCTGATGTGGATCTGAACTGAATCTGGTCGCTGCTAAAAACAGACTGGATCAACAGCTTTTATTTCAAAAATAAAAATAAAGTCTCACACCTGAACAATCAACATATAAAAAACAAAGTAAATCCTACATTAGACACTGTGACAGTGAGAGCCTGTAATGACACAGCTGATCAATTAGTAGGATTAATAATGGAAACAGAGACAGAAGGCAGAACAGAGAGAGTGTGGATTGAGCAGTTTTTTGTTTTCAAATTAAAGTGAACATCAATCCACTTCAATAAAAAAACATCCTATTTCACTATTCACTATTCACACTTGGGTACCAGAGGTCCTGGGATTACCGGATGTGCCCTTGGGATTACCATGACCCCCTCCTACTAATGGTTGATCTAGTGTTTCTTTCATGTTGTGGTTTTATTTCCCATTGCCCCTGAAGGCAACAGACACACTCACCAAAGCCAAGCAGCAACCGACCAACCAATGAGCAACAGGAGCAGCACCGAGGAGGTAAAAGGAGGGACAGCAGACGATGAAAAAGGACAAGGACGGAGTGACCACTGAAAGTCAGTCCATGTAAACTTAAGATGCTATCAGAGGATTACGTTTTTCAAGAGTAATTTCATCTGTGACGTTAGCAGAAGCAGCTTTTCCAGCAGAAGTCTAGTAAATGTGGTGAAACCATGATGAGACTCTCTGATGGTACTTCACATACTACATGATGGACACTTTTAACCACGAAGGGAGTTGAACCCTCAACCTTCTGATCCAAAGTCAGACGCCTTATCCATTAGGCCACGTGGTCCTATGACTCCAACATTTCAACCAAACACTGACCAACTCACTTCCTTGATAAAGTGTCAGGTGTGTTCAATAATGTCAAAAGGTGGAGAGTTCATACATTTATACACACTTCTCTATTGTCTCAACACCTGATCCTGGTTTTAGCTCCTTTATGGATTTGATGTTGACTTTGACATTGTGTCCTCCACATCCTGCCACATGAGTCAATCTGCTTGAAGGTTCAAATCTGCTGTTTTCACTGCATGACTGTTTCAACTAACTATTTGCGTTGCAGTAATTCTACTATTTTTCATTTGGTTACCCCAAAAAGACATAATTGAGAAGGAATTAGGTTTTCTGAAATTATAAAGAAACACCAGTGAAGCTGGCTCAGTTTTTTATTTATTTAAACGTAATAAAATCTTAACAGGATGTACAATGGAGGTCACTGACGTCTATCTCCCTCTGGTGGACATTTGTGGTCATTACGCTTATTCCCCACTCAATCACACACACACTCGTTCCCTTCTCTCTTTCACACACACACACACACACACACACACACACACACACACACACACACACACACACACACACACACACACACACACACACACTTTATTTGCTGGCTTTTGTTTTGTATTGTGTTGTTTGATGAGATGTGACTTGATGTTTATTGATCAGATGTGATTGGTAGATTGATGATTCAGGACTAGACGTTAGTTAATAAACACTTAGTAGTTGAATTGAAGGATTCTTGGTGGTTTTGGTGTTTTTCTGTGACGACTGCTGGTTGGAACAGTCAGTGCTGGGATTCCCAGCCTTCCTTCCCTGGTTCATTTAAAGTTCTGCTTCTCATTCCAACCAGGAAGAAGAACTTCACTCATTTAATAAGACTGATGTTTAGTTTAAGATCCTAACTTCAGCTGGAGCCCCGACTCTCTGCTTAAGTAACGGTAATATTCATTGATTAATAACTAGAACGGTTTAAATCAATCTCAATGATTTTAACACTTTCAGTAATTTAATACACTTAAGAGTTGTTGGCTAATGACTGCAGGTTTATTACTTGAATAACCCGCATTGCTTTTAAACTTTTTTTGGTGTCTAATTACTTGCAGTATTATTGATTGATTTAATACTCAGTTAATTTAATCACAACTTGAATTGCCTCTAAAGCTATTGGTCGGTGACTTCATTGCAGATATATAATTAGTACTTCTTATTAATTAATAAATTAATCAATTTATTTAATTAATAATCAAGATTGTTTTTAATCATTTTTCAGTGGTTTTCTTGCATCTCAGGATCTAATTATCCAGAATTATTAATTAATAAATCACAAGTTTGTTCAGTTGATAATCCTAACTGCCTTTAATTCATTTTCAATGGTTTGGCACATTCAAGTAATTCATTGTATTAATTGGATATCATGACGTTTTGTCTCCTGATGTGCTTCATATTCCAACCAATCTCAAGGATGACTTTTCAAAGTTTAGGGCCATGGTATATGATAATATAATGTAGAAAGAAATGTAGAAACACAATCACTTTCATTATCCTGATATCACCTCCTAAGCAGCTGCTGGAAAGCTTTGGTGACATATATATATATATATATATATATATATATATATATATATATATATATATATATATATATATATATATATATATATATATATATATATATATATATATATATATATATATATGGGCTTTTCTCAGTCTGCCCTGTATAAAATAAATACAAACTAAAACTTCTACATAATTAAGGTAAAAAAAATGTTGATAAGCTGATAATGATCCTACAGTTGCAGAGTTACTTAACATACCGAGCAGAACATAGTTCATTCTAGATCCTTTCACTTTGATAGCTAATGGCAGAGATCATGAATGCATCAGTAACTAATGAAACATGCCTAAATCCCAGAACCTGAACAGTTACCATACATTTGGTAAGGTACTAATCCTACACAACATGTATTATACACAGAAATGCAGTAAAACCCTGAATTCACTCTTGAATGCAATAAAACTCTCTTTCACTGTATTTATGATGAATTGGTACATAATCACACAAAAGTTATCATAGTATCAAGTCATATTGGCCCCAGTATGGATGATTTATTAAGGGTTGATAGTTACTGTACTTACCATGGAAAATCCTTCGGAATACAATTATGACAGTTCTTAAACGTGACGGTATAATAGATGGTCAAATAGACGTCCAGAATTACGGCCTGGATGGATGGACGTGTCTTGGACGTCTATGGATGTTACTAGCTCAGTGGGTTTGATCTACAACAGAAGCTGATCTCCTTTGATCTCATTTGACCTCAGCACTGGAGATGCTATGGAGATGCTGAGATCAAAGGAGATTTATTCAAAGGAGAAAGCAGCTTTATTCAGCCCCTTCAGCATTCACGCTTGCATTTTCTTCTGGACATGCAAACGTCTAGTTTCAGTAGACTTCCTGTTTGAGGGTGAATATTAAAGTTTGAGGCGTGGGAGCGCCGGAAATTCCTCACAATTCGGTTTTTACATTCAGTTTTATGTACAATGAACTTTCTAGTGATTTCAACTCTATAAAATACACATCTGTCCATATAGAATATTTATAAATAATAATTAAATACATAAAAGTGAAAAAGGGGTCGGATTTTATTTTTCTTAATTTTGTATTGAGGTGTCGGTCAAAATGTGGGAGGGGCCGGATCCTGTTCCTGCAAGATCTGGCCCAGATTAAGGTCTCTGCTTATGTAAAGACGTCTTCGTCCATGAAGCTCCTGATATGTTGGAAACTGTGTTGATGAATTTCAAAAACCTTTCTTTGTGTTTCCGCCTGGTTTTGAACAGGGGACCTTTTGCGTGTGAAGCAAAGGTGATAACCACTACACTACAGAAACTCTGCTGGAGGTTAACAGGGTCGTGTGAAAACATTTGACTACAAGCAGCAACTCAATCCAGAAGAGACTGGAACAAGAACACAGCTCCTTGGACCGCTTGGTTTCCTCACTCAGCTCATCTCACTCTGAGGGAAACGTTGTTCTTGATGATAAAAAAGTTCTTCTGAGAACATCAGACCTCATCACTTTCTACAGAGGAACATAGAGAGTGAGCTACCAGCAGCTGCTCTCTGTGGAGGAGAACATCAGTCCTCACCTCCAGAGGAACATAGAGAGTGAGCTACCAGCAGCTGCTCTCTGTGGAGGAGAACATCAGTCCTCACCTCCAGAGGAACATAGAGAGTGAGCTACCAGCAGCTGCTCTCTGTGGAGGAGAACATCAGTCCTCACCTCCAGAGGAACATAGAGAGTGAGCTACCAGCAGCTGCTCTCTGTGGAGGAGAACATCAGTCCTCACCTCCAGAGGAACATAGAGAGTGAGCTACCAGCAGCTGCTCTCTGTGGAGGAGAACATCAGTCCTCACCTCCAGAGGAACATAGAGAGTGAGCTACCAGCAGCTGCTCTCTGTGGAGGAGAACATCAGTCCTCACCTCCAGAGGAACATAGAGAGTGAGCTACCAGCAGCTGCTCTCTGTGGAGGAGAACATCAGTCCTCACCTCCAGAGGAACATAGAGAGTGAGCTACCAGCAGCTGCTCTCTGTGGAGGAGAACATCAGTCCTCATCACTTTCTGCAGAGGAACATAGAGAGTGAGCTACCAGCAGCTGCTCTCTGTGGAGGAGATCATCAGTCCTCACCTCCAGAGGAACATAGAGAGTGAGCTACCAGCAGCTGCTCTCTGTGGAGGAGATCATCAGTCCTCACCTCCAGAGGAACATAGAGAGTGAGCTACCAGCAGCTGCTCTCTGTGGAGGAGATCATCAGTCCTCACCTCCAGAGGAACATAGAGAGTGAGCTACCAGCAGCTGCTCTCTGTGGAGGAGAACATCAGTCCTCATCACTTTCTGCAGAGGAACATAGAGAGTGAGCTACCAGCAGCTGCTCTCTGTGGAGGAGAACATCAGTCCTCACCTCCACCCTTTCTGTCAGGGTCTTGGTTCACTGGTGTGTGTGTGTGTGTGTGTGTGTGTTCCATGACACAATTGGATGTGTATTTGATGTTTCACATTGTGGATTTGCTTTGAGATGTGAGGTGCAAGAGGAGCTGCAGGGTGTGTGAAGGAGGAGGCACAGGTGGAGGTGCAGGAGGAGGCACAGGAGAAGACACGGGAGGAGGTGCAGGAGGAGGCGCAGGAAGAAGCACAGGAGGGGGTGCAGGAGGAGACGGGGCAGGAGGAGGGGCAGGAGGAGGCACAGGATTGTGCAGGAGGAGTTGCAGGAGGAGGCGCAGAAGGAGATGTAAGAGGAAGCGTAGGAAGAGGCACAGGAAGTGTACAGGAGGAGGTGCAAAAGGAGGTGCAAGAGGAGGCACATAAGGAGGCGCAGGATGTTTGCAGCGGGAAGTGTAGGAGGAGGCACAACAGGAGGCGCAGGAGGAAGTGCAGGATAAGGCACAGAAGGAAGTGCAGGAGGAGGTTCAGGGGGAGGCGCAGGATGTGTGCAGGAGGAGGTGCAAGGTGTGTGATGGAGGAGGCACAGGAGGAGGTGCAGGAGGAGGCACAGGATGTGTGCAGGAGGAGGTGCAGGGTGTGTGAAGGAGGAGGCACAGGAGGAGGTGCAGGAGGAGGTGCAGGATGTGAGCAGGAGGAGGCGCAGGATGTGTGCAGGAGAAGCTGCCGGATGTTTGTGGAAGGAGCTGCAGGATAAGGTGGAGGAGGAGGTGCAGGAGGAGGTGCAGGATTGTGCAGGAGTTGCAGGAGGAGGCACAAGAGGAGCTGCAGGATGTGTGCATGAGCTGGCACATAAGGAGGCGCAGGGTGTGTGCAGCAGGAGGTGTAGGAGGAGGCACAACAGGAGGCGCAGGAGGAGGCGAAGAATGATGTGCAGGATTAGGCTCAGGAAAGGGCACAGGAGGATGCAGAGGAGAAGCTGCAGGAGGAGGCACAGGAAGAGGCGCAGGATTTGTGCAGGAGGAGGTGCAGGATATGTACAGGAGAAGGTTAAGGAATAGGCGCAGGGGGAACATTAGTTCTATGGTAGAACTAGAAGCTCCGCCCACCTCACTACAACCTCCACTGGACTCTCTCCACCTATCAAGGCCAGCTGTCACTACAGGCTCAGAGGCTCAGGTGTTTTGTTGAGCTGCTGCTGCCCCCTGTTGACCGCTGTGTGACGGTGCAGATCACTCAGTGTGACCAACACACAGCGGAGGAGTCATTTCACTTTCAAGACCCAATCAGTCCAATGATCTCTGTCCATGCAGCTCACTCTCTGTGCTGTGGACACGTCCTCAGGTGATGGAGGTGAAGGTGGTGAACAGCTCCTGCTCCACTCTACACAAGCTGGAAAACTCATACACACAGGACATACAGCGTCCTCTCTGCTCTCCTCAGTGGATCTTCAGGACACACAGTGTCCTCTCTGCTCTCCTCAGTGGATCTTCAGGACACACAGTGTCCTCTCTGCTGTCCTCCACCTGCAGAGAGGACGGAACACAGGAGCCATCTTGGATGTTCTGTTAAAGAAGTGATTGGAGGTAAATTCATATGTTCTTGCAGAACGTCTCTTCAATCAAAGTTCTTGTTCCAGGACAGAAAAACTTTCCAGGGTAAAGGAGGAGTGACGGGGCAGAAAATAAAGAGCTCCGTAACAATCTAATGGAAGCTCAGTAAAAATGTAAAGAACATAATTTTAATGATTTGTAAGGTTCTATTGAGATTTACAGGAGACCTCCGAAGTATTTCAGCATTTTCATAGTTTTTATGTTCTGAAGAGTCCATTTTTTTACAGTTTGGGATTTTCTTACAGTTTGAGAGAGAGCATTGAGAAGAAGACAAACTGTCTGAGGTATCTTTCCATTAATGATTGTGAAGTGTTGGACAGTGTATTCATTGTACTCCATGTACACCCACCAACGACCCCTTGTGTACTAGAAATGACAACTCCAGGTACATTTGTGTGGTTTTAAGAGTGTTGATAGTCTTCCTGGGGAAAACAAGTCAAACCAGGCTGCCTGCACTTCACACAGTCTGTCCTCTTCATGCTGACTTTGTCCTCTTCTAAATGGGACTAAACTGCTCTGTTGTCCGTCTCCTGTTTCAGTCTGATGTCTTCACCATCAGGAGGAAGAGTGTGTGTCCTCAGAAGCCTGGTTGTTTCCTTTAATGAAGATCAATACACTCTCCTTCAGGAGGACCTGCTAAGTTGATCACTGGATATTGTCCATGTAGCAGTGTTACCTGCTTCTTCTTCAAATGGAACTTTTATTCTGAAGAGTCTCCATAAGAATGAAAAATACATTAATGTCATTTTTAGTCTGAAGATAAATGACACCCCAAAATATTTGAACTTTTTAATACTTATGTTCTTTGAAAGAGAAATAAATGTTGACATTTATTTTAATGCATACAATATTTACTACTTACAATGTAAAAAAATAAGTAAAGTTTCTAGGTACTTTGAATCAAGTTTAAATATGGCATGTTGGCCTGTTAGGTTTAAGAAAATAGAACTTTTTCAAGACTTTGTGATTTGCAGCTTGATCTTGATAACTCAATAGTTCATCTGTTCATCCTGACATTTCCATCAGAACAAGAGTGATGACTTGAGTTTGTACTGTAGGCAGATATACTGTGTGAGAATTAGGCCCTGAATATCCCAAAAGTAGTTTTTTTCTAAATGTGTAAAGCTGTGCACTCACATTATTACAGGTGTTAGAGAAATCCTCTCTATTATCATTAATTCATGTGTTTGTAGACATTGTGGTGCTGCATAAATCCTATCTGCTGGTGGAGAAACACTGGGTGTAAGGACCATGTGTGTGTGTTCTTAGATAAACCGCTTGATCTGCTGGAACTGTCTGTGCAGACTGACGCCCGGGGGATAGAAATGCATTGCGAGTCACTCATGATTACTAGATCAGGAAACGCCTATGCTTGTGTGAACCAACTGTGTGAATAAAAGCTGCAGGGAGACTGAAGCTGGACGGAGATATTCAGGAAGCTGAGTGAGTCAGACTTCATCTCCCCTTGCAAGTCAAAACTGTATGATGTGTGTGTTGTTCTTCACTCATCCGTATATTTGTCAGACTGCTATCGAAGAGTATTTTTCTGACACCTTCCTGTGTCCTGCTGCCTGGGCTCTCAGTCAGCTGGGACTGAATCTTCTCTTGGGGAGCCTGACAGAGCCAGCATGTAACATGGCCTGGTGATTGGCTCAGCAGCGATGGGGGCGGAGCCTCCTCTTTGTGTGCAGGAGGCTTGGAGGGACAGGTTGAAGCTTGCCCTGTGCTGCCAGTGAAGCAATGCCAGGTTGAAAGAGCTCCTGTGAGGCGTCTGCCTCCAGTTTTCTCTTCACAACAACATGTTGGATTCATGTTCATGTTTATTTAAAGACTTTTCAATTTGTGGGGAAAAGTTGCTTTCAGGCTCCCAGAATCAACCAATCCATCCACTGCAGCACTGCAGGACACTTTACCTGCGGAACACCTGCAGCACTGCTGTGGGATTTTGTGAGACGGAACTAAATCAGAGTGGTCTCTGGCACATGCCTGGACCACATGCTGAGCCACATGGTCCAGCCAGCGGCTCACAGGTTGATCCTCTGGACACTGCCCAGCTACTGAAGGAGGAAAATCTAGTGGTTCTGACAAACTCCCCACTCCACCCAGATGTGGAGGCTAAAAGCAGCTTCACATGGGGAATCAACCTGATGTGACCTGAGATGTCTGGTCCTAGGTGGAACTGCTTTCTTCTCTCTTGGCCTCTTTTCTTTCTTTACCTTCTCTTCCTGCTCCACATCATCATCCTCTTCATCTGATTCTCCTTCACCCTCCTCATTCCACTCTTCCTCTCTCACTGCTCTCTCCCTCTGTTCACGTCCATCCTCCACTGCTACTAATATAAACATGCTGCTCAGGGCTTGTCCTCCTTGTCTTACATCAACTGATTCAGTTCAATAGAAACCATCAGGACAGGTGGAGAAAACAGGGTGGAGCTCTGGAGTTGTGTGGGTTTGCTGTTGTTTGTGCTGGAAACAGTGATTCACATCTGGCAACCCTGTTGCTGAGCAGCGTTCCATGTGTAAACAGCTGCTCTGTGGGACTTCACCTTGTCTTCTGTCCTCTGGGACCTGAAAACATCTAGTCTGATCAGGTTCACATGGTCACATTGGAAATGATCCAGCAAAACAACAGGATCCTGGTAAGAAATGAGAATTGATCATGAAGACCTGCAGTGTGAACAAGGTGGAACTCACTATTAATCTATCTGCTGCTGTTGATGTCAGACATAAAGCTTGGAGATGCTGGGGATTGAACCCACAACCTCATACATGCTAATGGGTCTGAAGGGAGGTGAATGTTCTGAATGAAGAAGAGCAATCAGTGTGAAGATGAGGGAGGGACAGACTGCAGCCACTCTGACTCCAAACTGCACCTCTTCCTCCTCCACCTCATGTTGAAGCCTGGAGTGTTTTAACAATCCTGTCTGCTGCTCTGACTCCAAACTGCACCTCTTCCTCCTCCACCTCATGTTGAAGCCTGGAGTGTTTTAACAATCCTGTCTGCTGCTCTGACTCCAAACTACACCTCTTCCTCCTCCACCTCATGTTGGAGCCTGTAAAATCAATCCAACATGTCATCACTAAGGTAGTTGGAGTCATTGAAAGTTTCTGTCACTTTCATCTTCAACAAGACACCTTTGATCTTACCTTGATCAGCTGTTGAGACCAAATTCCTGAGTCCCCGTCCTTCAGTATTCTGTGGAATCTACAGTGAAATGATATGAAATGTGAAAAGCAGACAGAATATAAAAGTGAAGAAGACTGTATCCAATGTTTTTAGTATTGATAGGAGACGTCATCCCCACACAAATGAGGCACCAAAGTGTAACCCAGGTCCATAAAGCCCGAACTAAATAAAAGCGATTATATTAATAATGATATAAATCATGTTATTTTATTTTACTTTGATTTATTTTCTTGGGGTTCAGATGTATTTAGACTCTTATTTTGAAGAAGTCACGTCGCAGTGGGGACCATGTGACCAGGCGCAGCCAACCGGGTTGTTTTCTTCCTGCTGCTCTATACCAGACGCTCTGCAGACACGGAGCTGGCAGCTTGGAAGGGAAGAGAAAAAGAGCCAACGAAACTAGTGAAAGAGTTCTCAGTTTCTCAGATATTTAGAAAGGTGATCGGAATCTTGTTGTTGCCACCTGGTTTGCTCTGGTGACGTGGTTGGTGCACACTGCTGGACGGGACCTGGTGAGTGGGAAAAACTAACTTATTTTCATGTTAAGGATATTTTCTCCATCTATTTATTTAGTTTTGTGGACATGGAGAGCTATTGTAGCAGAATTATGCTGTTTTATCTTACTTTAGTGGATCAAAGGGTAAATTGGAGGCGTAATTGAAGCGCAGCCGTGATGTTTTTCTCTCCGCGTGATGTCGGCTGGAATGCAGCTTATTAAGTTCAAATAAGCTGCAACTTTTACAGACTTTTACTTTAATTTAAAGCCATGGAATGTTAGCTTTAAGTTACCTGAGCATATTATTTCGTTCATACACCAGGCCTTGTAAGGTTGGACCAGGAAAATTCTGACATTCGGTCAGAATTTGGACTCCAGGTTCTGGATACCCGACGGCGAGCCTCCTGAGGAACCATTGAACTGTGTGAGTCTGAGACCCTCAGACTCTCAGAATCAACATTATGTTATCTGCAGGCGTCTTGGACTCTAAATCACAGAGGCTATGTTCTCATGACTGGTGTGTATTTGTGACAGCCACGTCAGATTCAAATGTTTTTACAATAGTTTAACAATATTGTCTTGTTTTCATCAAACCACATATTTCAAGTAATTTAAACAGTTTGTGGTTTGTACCGTTTATATTGATGATTGTGTTTGAATGAGACACATTGTTGAGTTCTTATAATGGTGATTTCTGTGCCTAGAGGAGCTCATATTTCATCACTTCCCCTCTGAAACATTTCTGCTCTTCCTGAGTAGAACGGAGGAAACACGTGATTTATGTGAAAGCAACTCCCCCACTGGGCCCCACTTCCTGCTGCTGACTCATCTGGGTGTGTGAGAGAGAGCAGGACAGAGAACGCTGAGGTTGTTAGACATCAGAGACAGACTGAGACAGACGAAGACGGACGAAGAGCAGCTTCTTCTCTCCACAAGTTTCCTCACACGTGGAAAAGTGTCTGTAAGAAGAAGTGAAGAGAGTTCAGGTGAGAATCTGTCAGCTCTTTAGAAGCTTCCACAACGGAGCAAAAGACTTTCTAACTTTTCTTTTTCTCTTTCATTCACACCATCACAAACCTCTGACAGCTGCTTTCTTCTTCTTCACCTGTTGGACAAACATTTCATCCTCCATTTAACTCCTTTCTTCACTTCTTTTCTTCTCCATGGAGAAACTCTGAAAACATTCAGCAGTGGGCGGGGCTTCAGCCCTCCTTCACTCTGATTGGCTCATGTTTGTGTTAGTCTAAAACACACACACACACACACACACACACACACACACACACACACACACACACACACACACACACACACACACACACACACACACACACACACACACACACACACACACACACACACACACGACTCAATCATCTCATTATTTATCATCCAGCCGCTTCATTTTGTCCCTGAAAGCTCCAACTGACATTAATCCTATTGATTGTTGTATTTTTCATGTTTCTATATTTTCTTCTCTCATCTTATTTCCTCTGTTTGTTCATTATTTATGATTCTAGTTTTTCTTCTTTCTCTGTTTTGTGTGTGTGTGTGTGTGTGTGTGTGTGTGTGTGTGTGTGTGTGTGTGTGTGTGTGTGTGTGTGTGTGTGTGTGTGTGTGTGTGTGTGTGTGTGTGTGTGTGTGTGTGTGTGTGTGTGTGTGTGTGTGTGTGTGTGTGTGTGTGTGTGTGTGTGTGTTGAGCAGGTTGGTGTGTTTCTCTCTGTCTGACTCAACATGTGGGACGTGGATGAAGAAGACCCACCAGAGTGTGTGGACAGGTAAGAGACGTCCCCCCCCTCCTGCATTCAGTCAAACAGCAAACAGAAGAATGGACACTAAATGTAAACTCCATAGAAAGATGAAATGTAGTAAAAGTGGCTCTGCTGTATTGATACGTCTCAAGGCTCAGTGATTTCAAGTCATCCAAAGTGAGCTGAAGTGATTTCAACAGGCAGCAGAAAAAGAGCTGCAGTAAAGGACATGAGGTGCAGAGACATTCCACCGTCCCCATGATCAGTCCCAATGTGATCATGAAAGACACAAGGACAAGCAGTGGAAAGGACAAAGACTAGAAGATCATGTGTTGTCTTTCAGGTCAGAGTTTCTAACTCCTCTTAACCTGGTCCAAGGTCAGAGCAGTGTCACCTTTCCAACAGGGAGTTTAAAGGAAGTGGAAGTTTCCACATGACACTGAAGTCCAAACGTCCCACATCACTAACTTACAGTGTGGTCCACAAAGATTTGTCCAGAGACAAAGTTTGTCTCATTTTGTTCTGTATATTACCACAGGAAATAGAAATGAAACCCTCCAGACTTCAGCTTTAATTCAGTGGCTTCAACTAAAACATCCCATAACAATGTGAGGAACTAAAGGATTTGAACACAATCCCTTCATGTCAGAGGCTCAAAAGCCACTGAACCAATGAAATAAGAGAGAATCAATCCTTCATCTCTCACACTTGTTGAAAAGCCTTTGCAGGCAATGACTGGCTGAAGTTGTGAACTCATGACGTCAGCAGGCGCTCGCTGGGTTTCCTCTATTTTAATGCTCTTCCAGGCTTCACCGCAGAGCCGCTCACTTGATGTTGCTTTGTGGGCCTTTCTAATCCAAGTTTAATCTGTAAGAGGAGAAATTCAGGTTCTATTGGATTGAGATCTGGTGACTGACCTTGAGATTATTGTGGTTCTCTATGAATTGAATTGAATCAAATGGAATTGAATGGAACCAATCCAGTGATGTGATGGACAGTCTGATGGACGTCAGTCTGTAGAGGAGGGTTACATGGAGTTGGTGATTCAAGGAGGAGGAGGAGGAGGAGGAGGAGGAGGAGGAGGAGGAGGGTAAAAGTCCAGAGTCAGCATGAAGGTTATTGAAGTTTTTTCATCAAACATATTTTTACTGATCAATTCCTGAAAACTTTTCCAGAAGAAAATAACATTAAAGTTCTTTTGTTGAAAACAGGAAATGAAATGAGAAGAACCAAGTGTGATCTGGTGATCTAATACAACATTTTGACTGTGTGTGTGTGTGTGTGTGTGTGTGTGTGTGTGTGTGTGTGTGTGTGTGTGTGTGTGTGTGTGTGTGTGTGTGTGTGTGTGTGTGTGTGTGTGTGTGTGTGTGTGTGTGTGTGTGTGTGTGTGTGTGTGTGTGTGTGTGTGTGTGTGTGTGTGTGTGTGTGTGTGTGTGTGTGTGTGTGTGTGTGTGTGTGTGTGTGTGTGTGTGTGTGTGTGTGTGTGTGTGTGTGTGTGTTTTAGACGTCAGAAGCTCAGACACACAGCAGAGTCTTCAGTATCCAGCAGCTTGTCTATGAAGAGTGACCGGTCCAAAGATTATCCACCAAACTTCAGTACTGAACCTGGACCTTCAGACACAAAGTAAGAAACTCTTTCTTTTCTTTTATTTCCTCAAAACCAGAATGAGAGAAGTTGTGCTCACTCTAAGATTCACTTCCAGTATTTTAGTACAAGAGTCCAAACTGCAAACTGAGCAGCAAAGTCTGATCCTACACTCTTTCAAAAGTCCTATTTTGATGATGAATCTGCTGGTTTCAAAGTTTGAAGAGAAGATTTGAAAGTTGTCAGTGATTGGATGATTTGGATGTTGGTTGAGAAGAAGTTCCAGAGTTGCTGGCTGAAGGCTCTGGACCTCCTGATGTTCATCCAGGCTGGAGGTCAGTGAGGCTGAGAGAGGAGGTCAGAGAAGTACTGTGGACGTTGGTGAGACGTGAAGGAGGAGGGTGAGGGACAGAGGAGATCAGTGAGGTACAGAGGGAGGAGCTTCATCAGGAACTTGAATGTCTGGAAAAGAATTGTGAAGTGAAGCTGTTGAACTGAAGTCAGTGGAGTTTCTGGAGAAGCAGTGTCATGTGAAGGATGGAAGGTGTTCTGATGATGATTCATACTGAAGAATTTGACAGCAGATGGAGTTTCTGGAGGATTTGAGAGGGAGAGCAGAGAGAAGGAAACAGGTGGAGGTGACCAGGGTGTGGAGCAGTGTGGAGATGCTGCTGGGTGAGAGGGAGGAGCAACAGTGCTTGATGTTACCAGGGTGGAAATATGCTGACTCAGTCATTCTATTGATGTGGGTTGGAAATAACAGAGTGCTGTCGAGGAAGACACCCAGACTCCTCACCCTGACTGGAGGGGAACCAGAGGAGCTGTCCATGATGGAGGACAAACTAGGACCTTTAATGGACCTGAATCATATGAGGAGAACTTCTTTATCACTGCTGAGTTTGATCAATTTGAAGAAGAACCAGGACTTGATGTCCTGTAGATAGTCACTGATGGAGGTGGGTGGGAGGGTGGAGTTGGTTTGGTGGAGACGTAGAGCTGAGTGTCGTCTGCATAGCAAAGAAACTTCATGAGGTATTTATGAGAAATATGGACAAGTGGAGGAGATGGACAATGAAGAAGGTGGGACCAAGTACAGAGCCCTGGGGAACACCAGAGGAGAGGGGGATGGGGGGATGGAAAAGATTTGAACTGAATGATTTTTAACTTTAAAGTTATTCTACCAGAATCTATTTGGGAAACATGAAACATGTAGGATCCAGTTTCAGTTGTTGATGTTGATCTCTGATACATTAATACCTTTCTGAATGGAATTGGTCATGACACTCACACAAACACATAATTCCAGCATTTAAATTTAAAGGAACATACCAGTGTGTTGACCTCTTGCTGATTAATGATCAGTTTCACAACATTTAAGAATATTCTGGAGGTTCTAATCCTCTTTCTCTGAGAAAGTCCAGTCTTTTATTTTGGGCTGAATCGGTCCAATCTTGATCATTTTGCTTCAGCTTCTGCGACGCCATCTTTGATATCCCAGAAACCCTTGTGGCAGATTTCCCAAGATGATGTCAGTTAGGAAACATCAACACAGTTTGATGTTTGGTTTGTAAACATCAACTTTGGTGGATCGATTTGGGAAACTGCAGGTTGGAAATGAGTCCAAATGAGTGTTGATGGTCTTGTTTTGGTGTTTTGGTTTATTCTCTCTGCAGAAGGGATATGTTTTATGGGAAGTACATTTTGAAGATTGTTTTTCTGGTAGAGTAACTTTAAATGTTGAACTACAGTTTATAACTATTAAATATCCTCACAGTATTTTCACAAAGTCTGACTGAGAGAATCAAAGTCTCAGTTCTTCCATGTATCTTCCATTGTTCCAGTCAGTCTGTTCCTGATGTTGTGTTTGTTTTTAGCTCTGACTCTGGGTTTCCATCCAGCTGTGTGTCCATGAAGAGTGACCGCTCTAAGGACCAACCCTTAACCTTTAAATGTGGAGCAGGAAGTGGTGATGAGGGGTGAGAATCAGTGTTTGTCTCAGGATTCCTCATCACACCACACAGCAGCTTTAACAAAGTCAACATGTTTCTGCAGCGTGAGCCAGCAGAGCTCCCAGCTTCTCCCTGGTGGCTCCGCCCCTCAGCATCAAAGACATCTGGACTCCACATTTATGGTGAGAACACGTCTCCATTCAACACTTTACTGTCACATCATGAGACAGAAGAAGCTGCTGTGACTTCCAGCTGAAACATGAAACAGATACTCAGCTTATTAGATCCATTCAGGTCCAAAGTGAAACAGTCCAACCTTCATCCAGCTTCCAGGCTTCACTGATGCTTGAAGCTGCTTCTGCTGGAGATCCCACATGAAGTGTGATTTGGCTTCACATGTTGTCCATCCTGCTCTCTGCACTGGATTTACACTCACATCTCAATCTGGCTTCAGTTTCAGCTCAAAGTCAACTCCAGATGTTTCTCTGTTCCAGCTGCTGGAGGACAACATGGTGACTTTCATGAAGAAGGAGCTGAAGAAGATGAAGAAGCTCCTGAGTCCAGATTACCCAGCATGCTCAGAGAGTGAGAGGGAGGATGAGGATGAAGAGCAGAGGAGCAGCAGAGAGTCATTTCTGAGGATCACCCTGGACTTCCTGAGGAGGATGAAGCAGGAGGAGCTGGCTGAGCGTCTGTGGAGCAGTAAGAGGATTTGATCTCTGTCAAACCCAGAATGATATTTTACCAGCTCTCCATTTAAAGGGTCCGGATCCCGAGCCCCCACTGTGGTTTAACAGACAGAGGACAATCTTCCCGGTGTCTGTTTAAGCTGGCAGGCGAGGAGATTAGCTCTGAATACTCAGTCTTCATCCCAGGGTCATCCCTCTCTTCATCTGGATATGCCACCCAGCACAGCAGCTCAGCTGATAGGCCGACGTAGGAGACACCCTGGTTCACTACTGCTTTCCTCTGGGTTCCACCAGCACTTGTTAGGTTTCAGAGAAATTCTTTAGTGACCTGGCGTAGGTCTCAAGGACATGGTTTTATTAACTCTAACTCTGCTGGAGTACCCTGTAAGAGTCTTTGGATCTGATTGAGGAGAAACATCTCCACTAACACACTGTCATCTTCACATTCAATGTCAAACACACTCAACTCATTCCTGCTTTCTTCTTTTCAGGAACCTCTGCTGGAGTCTGCCAACAGAAGGTGAAATGTGTCCTGAAGGAGAGGTTCCAGGTTGTGTTTGAGGGGCTCTCTAAAGCAGGAGAGTCCACCCTCCTGAAGCAGATCTACACAGAGCTCCACATCACAGAGGGAGGGACTGCAGAGGTCAATGAGGAACATGAGGTCAGACAGATTGAAACAGCATCCAGGAGAGCAGCCAGAGCAGAAAGCAGCATCAGACCAGGAGACCTCTTTAAAGCCTCACCTGGAAGATCTCCACCAATCAGAACAGTGCTGACAAAGGGAGTGGCTGGCATTGGGAAAACAGTCCTGACACAGAAGTTCACTCTGGACTGGGCTGAAGACCAAAGCAACCAGGACGTCCACTTCACATTTCCATTCACCTTCAGAGAGCTGAATGTGCTGAAGGAGAAGAAGTTCAGCTTGGTGGGACTTGTTCATCACTTCTTCACTCCAACCAAAGAAGCAGGACTCTGCAGCTTTGAAGACCTCCAGGTGGTCTTCATCTTTGACGGTCTGGATGAGTGTCGACTCCCTCTGGACTTCCAGCACCCTGAGATCCTGACTGATGTTACAGAGTCCACCTCAGTGGATGTGCTGCTGACAAACCTCATCAGGGGGAACCTGCTTCCCTCTGCTCGCCTCTGGATCACCACACGACCTGCAGCAGCCAATCACATCCCTCCTGACTGTGTCGGCATGGTGACGGAGGTCCGAGGGTTCACTGACCCACAGAAGGAGGAGTACTTCAGGAGGAGGTTCAGAGAGGAGCAGCAGGCCAGCAGGATCATCTCCCACATCAAGACCTCACGAAGCCTCCACATCATGTGCCACATCCCAGTCTTCTGCTGGATCACTGCTACAGTTCTGGAGGAGGTGTTGAAGAGCAGAGAGGGAGGAGAGCTGCCCAAGACCATGACTCAGATGTACATCCACCACCTGGTGGTCCAGGCCAAAGTCAAGAAGGTCAAGTATGATGGAGGAGCTGCCACAGATCCACACTGGAGTCCAGAGAGCAGGGAGATGGTGGAGTCTCTGGGAAAACTGGCTTTTGATGAGCTGCAGAAAGGAAATCTGATCTTCTATGACTCCGACCTGACAGAGTCTGGCCTGGATCTCAGAGCAGCCTCACTGTACTCTGGAATGTTCACACAGGTCTTTAAAGAGGAGCAAGGCCTGTACCAGGACAAGGTCTTCTGCTTCATCCATCTGAGCCTTCAGGAGTTTCTGGCTGCTCTTCATGTCCATCAGACCTTCATCAGCTCTGGAATCAACCTCCTGGATGAACAACAACAAACAGTCCTGATGAAGAACAATCTCCACCATCTCCATCAGAGAGCAGTGGACGAGGCCTTGAAGAGTCCAAATGGACACCTGGACTTGTTCCTCCGCTTCCTCCTGGGTCTTTCACTGCAGACCAACCAGAGTCTCCTCCGAGGTCTGCTGACACAGACAGGAAGTAACTCACAGACCAATCAGAAAACAGTCCAGTACATCAAGAAGAAGCTGAGTGAGAATCTGTCTGCAGAGAGAAGCATCAATCTGTTCCACTGTCTGAATGAACTGAACGATGGTTCTCTGGTGGAGGAGATCCAATGGTCCCTGAGATTAGGACATCTCTCCACTGATAGACTGTCTCCTGCTCAGTGGTCAGCTCTGGTCTTCATCTTACTGTCATCAGAAGAAGATCTGAAGGAGTTTGACCTGAAGAAATACTCTGCTTCAGAGGAGGCTCTTCTGAAGCTGCTGCCAGTGGTCAAAGCCTCCAACAAAGCTGTGTACGTGGGTCATGAACAAATATGTAGAACTGAGTCCATGACAAACATTGAACTGGTTTTCATTGTTGCTTCTTCTTCAGGTTGAGCCGCTGTGGTCTGTCAGAGAGAAGCTGTGGAGCTCTGTCCTCAGTCCTCAGCTCTCAGTCCTCCAGTCTGACACATCTGGACCTGAGTGACAACAACCTGCAGGATTCAGGAGTGAAGCGGCTGTCGGCTGGACTGGAGAGTCCTCACTGTAAACTGGAAGCTCTCAGGTTCTGACATTATTGATCATTAATATCCACCACTCTCTGTTCTCCTGCTCACATCTCTAGAACATCAGTCAAACATCTCAGTAGAACACTGCAGCCTCTTGATATTTTCTCCTCTATTAATCAGGAAGTAAAACTACAAAGTAAAGTTTCCAGTGTAAGTTCAGGTGGAGAGCAGCAGCTTTACTTCCTCCACTCACTGTGTTTGTGATGCTCCATGTCACAGAGTTCTGCCTCAGACTCTGACACCGACACGACTACGAGCAAGAACACCACACATGAGACAAGCACAGCAGCAGCAGGACACTCACTTCAGGTGTGCTCCTGTGGCTGGATGAAAATATCATCACTTAGGAGGCTGAGGATCCACCAAGGAAAGAGAGGAGGATGAGAGAGCAGAGGCAAGAGTGAATGAAATGTCGACCTCTTCTATGTCAGAAACACTGAAATTCTACATCTTCTATGATTAATTGTGTTAATTGTTTTTAATTTAAGTATTAATTAAATTCTAAATTAATAGTTTAGTCTATCTTGATGAGACTGATATAAATTGGCATCATTTCCTGTTAAACAGGTGGTGCCCCGAGGTTTTCTGATGCACATCAGATTCCATTTTTTGTTCATGATCCATGACTCTTTGATCATCACTAATCAGTGTTGACACAGTTACCTTGGAAAAGTAATCTAATTACTGATTACTAGTTATTTTATTGATTACTATTTTTTAAATGTAACTAAGTTAGATTACAGATTTATTAACAGCTGCCGACAACACCCCATCCTCTGAACATAGAAATTACAACCGGTTTTGCCAAAAGCTCTGCTGACCACTGCCTCCTGCACCTGCTGATACATATTTAACCTTTGACCTTCATTCTTTGTTGTATTTATAACTGACTCACGCTTTTATTATCAGATTGTTACTATTGCAGCTAGTTATTTACGTGGTGATGTAGTTGTAGTCTGTTGTTGCACTATTTATCTATTTATCTATTTATCTATTTATCTATTTATCTGTTTATCTATTTATCTATTTATATAATTATATATTTGCACTCTGCGCTATTCAACCTTTTAATTACCCCCCTCGGGGACAAATAAAGTCTTTCATTGATCGATTGATTGATGAAAAAGAAAAAAATACAAAAAGAGTTCAACATCTCTGCAGTTCTTGTAGCAATGATATAGTTTAGTGTTGACATTTCTTGGTTCCAATTATTTTGTGTCACCTGAACGCACCATTAGAGCGAGTTGGTCTGTGATTGGCTGAGAGTGGAGAAGGGGGCGGGTCAGGTCAGACTGCATGCTCTGTGTTTGTCTGTAAAGGCCTCTTCATCCTCCATAAGAACAAGATGAAAGTTCAGCAGTTCAGGTCCTGCTGAACAAAATGATGTCATTTCCTTCTTCAAGCTTCTTCTGGCTGAAGAAATTAGTTTGGCTTTTCCAACCTCCCTGGCCGAACCATGTGGGAGCTGCTCTGCTGAAACTTCTGCTCTGCCGTGTGCTGCTCATGCGTGTTCCAGTATGCTCATGACTATCAGTCATATTTTAATCATATTTAGCTCGTAACATCGCTACTGTACGAGCGCCACAGCTCGTTAAAATGTTGGAGTGCAGGCTTACATGATGCACCTGAACGCATCACGAACAGCTGTCAGCTCCTGCAGTTAATACCGGACCAACAACTCTCTTTTATTGCTGAAACAGTTCAGAGGAATGTATTTCTGAAAGCCCTGGAGGCAGGAAATAAACTGTGCAGTTTGAAAGTTTATAAGCCGCATCACAGACGTGAGGCTGCTGCGAGGGGGCGTGGCCTGCTGCGGGGGGCGTGGCCTGTTGTGAGGGGGCGTGGCCTGAGAGTTCAGCAGCTTCTTATCAGAGCATGAACAGTCCTGCAGAAAAAGCTTTTTTTTCAGCATCTGGCTGACGTCACTGCTGAACTTTCTTCTTGTTCTTCTGGGTTGAAAAAGGGAGAATGCAGGAGCCTGAACGATGTCAATGTAGAGCAGTTCTCTGGAGGCTCCATCCAGAGGGATGTTGAAAAGTCCTTTAGTTTGGAGGAGAGAACGAGCAGCCGCTTCTGTTTAATACTGAAGAGTCTTTGTAGAGAAGAAACTCATCCTGCTGGACACCACAATAGTAATGCTACAATACTAATGCCACAATAGTAATGCTACAGTAGTAATGCCACAATAGTAATGCTACAATAGTAATGCTACAATAGTAATGCTACAATAGTAATGCTACAATACTAATGCTACAATACTAATGCCACAATAGTAATGCTACAATAGTAATGCTACAATAGTAATGCTACAATACTAATGCCACAATAGTAATGCTACAATACTAATGCCACAATAGTAATGCCACAATAGTAATGCTACAATACTAATGCCACAATAGTAATGCTACAATACTAATGCCACAATAGTAATGATACAATACTAATGCTACAATAGTAATGCTACAATAGCAATGCTACAATACTAATGCTACAATAGTAATGATACAATACTAATGCTACAATAGTAATGATACAATAGTAATGCTACAATAGTAACACTGCAAAAGTAACACTACAATAGTAATGCTACAATAGTAATGCTACAATAGTAATGGTACAATAGTAATGCTCCAATAGTAATACAATAGTAACGCTCCAATAGTAATGCTACAATAGTAATACCACAATACTAATGCTACAATAGTAATGCTACAATAATAATGCTACAAAAGTAATGCTACAATAATAATGTTACCACAGTAACGCTACAATATTAACACTACAATATTAACACTACATTAGTAACGCTACATTAGTAACGCTACAGTGGTAATGCTACAGTAGTAACTTTACAGTAGTAACACTACAATAGTAAATCTCCTGTAATAACACTACAATAGTAACACTACAATAGTAATGCTACAATAGTAATGCCACAATAGTAATGCCACAGTAGTAATGCCACAATAGTAATGCTACAGTAGTAATAATACAATGGTAATGCTACAATGGTAATGCTACAATAGTAATGCTACAATACTAATGCTACAATAGTAATGATACAATAGTAATGCCACAATAGTAATGCTACAGTAGTAATGCTACAATAGTAACGCTACAATGGTAACGCTACAATAGTTATGCTACAATACTAATGCTACAATACTAATGCTACAATACTAATGCTACAATAATAATGCTACAATAGTAATGATACAATAGTAATGATACAATAGTAATGATACAATAGTAATGCCGCAATAGTAATGCCGCAATAGTAATGCCGCAATAGTAATGCCGCAATAGTAATGCTGCAATAGCAATGCTACAATAGTTATGCCACAATACTAATGCTACAATAGTAATGCTACAATAGTAATGCTACAATAGTAATGCATGGTGATTTGGAGAAGTAACTTTAATCTGATTACTGGTTTGGAAATAGTAACGCGTTAGATTACTCATTACTGAATAAAGTGTTCATATCACAGTTACTCATCATCATCAACAGTCAAACTGCCTGATGTACAACCAGTGTTCCCAACAACATCAACTGTTTACAAAACAATCAGGACAACAGATTGTAATACAGACAGTCCAGAGTACAGAGCTAGGGCAAGGTGGAGGTTCTAAAGCCTCCACCTAATGGATGCCAGGTGTGCAGACACAGTTTGTGAACCGGGCCAGGGAGAGTGGCAGTAGGAGGAAACATTTATTGTGGTAGAGGAACTCAGTATTGGGCGAGTCATTGAGGACAGGAATCAACAATTGGACTGTGGATATCAAATAAATACTTTGACATGTCCAAAGGAAAAACTGCTGATTGGACCTGATCAGTGTTGCTCCTGAATACGTTCTAAACAAGTTACCTGTCCTCACCAGAGCAGCACCTTAAATAGGTTAAGGTGCTGCTCCACCTCCTCAGCCTTACTCCTCTTGACTCTACTCACCTTTGACACTTTCCCACTACATGATGGTCCCTGCTACGAGGTACTTTCATGGTACACCGTAGTACACTGAGGTTCCAAGCGAGCGAAGATGAGAAGACGGCAGGCTGCTCATTCACCCGCCATTTTTTAAACCTGAACACAATAAAAAACAGAAAACACCCAAAGTCCGCAGCTGTCCTGGTGAACGCTGTTTAACCACATTTCTATTAGAATTTAAAGTATCGTATGGTTTGTTGTTCTTATTTTAACATCAGTAGCTACTAACAGCTTGTGGCAGAAGTCACCAGTTAACAGGAGCACCAGTGAAACCGAAACACCGGACAGTGAAGCATCACATCGGGGTGATTACTTGTGCATGACGGAGAAAGCTCCGATGACTCCGCCCACGCCGTGGTCGTTCTATTGTAATGGAAAACAAGTGAGGCTGAGTGGAGTAGAGGCAAGGCCAGTAGGGTCAAGTGGAGTAAGGCTGAGTAGGAGCTGGTGGAAAAGAGCTATTTATTACAAGTGACTGGGAATCAGAATATCTAGACAACAATGTGAATAAAGCTGTAAGAAATGCAGAATTAGGAAGAAATGTTAAACAAAGAAAACAATAACAAAGATCATCTATTGATCAAAGAAGGATTAAAAGATTCTGTCAAAAGGAAAAATACAGGATACAGAGAATCTATAAAACACTAAACTAAAGAAGTGGCACATAAATATGTGAAATACAAAAATAAGTTAACTACAACTAAGAAAAAAAGTGGTCAAATCTAAGAAAAGCAGAATCCTATTAAAGACACATGGAATCTATTAAAGAGTGTAAAGAGAAAGACCCAGAGACATTTCATTAGTAAGGAAGAAATCATAGAAATTATTATCAAATGTAAAACCAAATCTTCAGATTGAGACTAAATGGAGATGAAACCAGTAAAGAGGGTGATTGAGTTTATCTCCAAACTACTGACTCACATCTGGAAACTTTCTCTCTTTATTCAGGTTGAGGGGCTGCAGGTTGTCAAAGATTACTGCATAGTGACAAACCATTTAAAGACATTGGTCGTACTTAAGACAGGCTGTATCTAATGACATTTTTTGTGTTATCTGTTTATTTGGAAACATATCGAACTACATGGTGGTATCGGTATCGATACCAGAATGTTGGTATCGTGACAACACTAGTTCTATGTTGTATAGTTCTATGTTTAAGCCTTTATTTTACCAACAGCTACACTGAGATATACCCCAAAGTTATAAAATATTCAGGAAACAAATGTTGAAAGGTTTGGAGTTCAGTATAGAAGAGTTTGGAATGAAATATTCACACTTGTTCAACATTAAAGATAAACTTGTAGAGTTTAAAATATTTAGGAAAGAATAAAAACACAATAACTGTGTGTGTGTGTGTGTGTGTGTGTGTGTGTGTGTGTGTGTGTGTGTGTGTGTGTGTGTGTGTGTGTGTGTGTGTGTGTGTGTGTGTGTGTGTGTGTGTGTGTGTGTGTGTGTGTGTGTGTGTGTGTGTGTGTGTGTGTGTGTGTGTGTGTGTGTGTGTGTGTGTGTGTGTGTGTGTGTGTGTGTGTGTGTGTGTGGTGATCCAGATGTTGGAGGACAGAGATGGACTGAGCTCTGCAGCATGTTAGTGATCAGCATGTTGATGAGACTCTTCTCCTCCTGGAGGCTTCAGCTGTTTGGACTTTACATTTCTAAACTCTTCCAGTCTGAACCTTCTTCAGTCTCAATGACTTCAACATCAAACTTTGTCCTCTAATCTCACTTCTTTCTCTCTTTATTCAGGTTGGGGGGCTGCAGGTTGTCAGAGATCAGCTGTTCTTCTGTGGCCTCAGCTCTGAAGTCCAACCCCTTCCTCCTGAAACATCTGAAACATCTGGACCTGAGTGGGAACGAGCTGCAGGATTCAGGAGTTGAGCAGCTGTGTGGTTTTCTGGAGAGTCCACTCTGTAGTCTGGAGACTCTGAGGTCAGACTCCATGTTTGAGTTTGTGTGCAGTGAAAGTTGTGTTGACACTAAAGGTCAGACATCAGGCTGATATGAGATGATCCACACTGAGGATCTCCATGAGAAACTGAGACTTCTTCTCTGGGCTTTAGTCCTGTGACTGTGGCAGAGCCGTGTGGAGCTCCACATTTCAAAGCTTGGTAGAAGAAGCAAGGTGCTGCAGTGGAGAATTCTCCGTCAACCTCTGACACGCTCCATGTTGAGCTTCAGCTTTCAAAGCAGGCTGATCTCTCCTGGATGAAGAGTCACTGATCTCCCAGCTGGAGCTCCAAACTCTCCCTCACTCTCAAACTCTGGACTTGTTGGCTTGATGTCCAGTAACCTTGGCTGTTGACTTGTCCTCCCACTGGACACTGCTTCTGTTTGCTGTCACATCAATTCAGCTCCAAAAGAACAAAGATCCCATCAGTGACAATAAGAAGCTCCTTCTTCTTTCACTTCCTCGGGGCTCCAACCTTCTTAAGAAGAAGAGCTGGACAACAAGGATCAGTCTGATCAGTCTCTTCTAAATATGATCAGCTGCTCATTTCAGCTCCTGGAGCAGCCCCGCTCTCTAAAGTATTATTGCTCTGAACTGAATTAGAGGAGCTTTGACTTAAAGGCTGGGGTGGTCGGGTTCCTTAGCAGGTAGAGACCACCAAGGTTTACCAGTAGGGGGCGACACTCAAATGAGCCTTCTTATTATAAACCCATGAGAAATATTCACCCAGTTACTTTAAGGACCAGACCCAGACAATAGGTTTTTGTTTATAGAGCAAACACATATTTATTTACAGTAAAACACACACTACACATTAAAGGCTTTTTTAAATGAACTCTGGAGTTCAACAACTATTTTTAGAAAGAACTTTATACCAAACTAAAGAACCAAACAAACACCTCAAATAATGAAAAACTCAAACCTGAAACATTTGACCTTTCTACTAACCTCCACCTTTTCTCCACAAGGCAACAACAATCACTTCAATTTACATTACTTACAGTCAATGGTCCACACACACACACACACACACACACACACACACACACACACACACACACACACACACACACACACACACACACACACACACACACACACACACACACACACACACACACACACAAATCCTCAGGATGTCAAAAGGAGAAAAGAAGAATAAATGAGGTCCAGGTGAGACGTTCAGGTGCAGTCGTCCCTCAGCATGCGTCCTCCTCGTCCTCCCAGAGACTTCAGATGTCCTTTTGTCTCCTAATTCAACAATCTTCCAGTGAAACTTATCAAAAGTCCAAATCAGCTCTTCTGCCTCTTGCTCTGACTTCCATGGTGATAAAGTCCATCTCCAATAGAACTGATCTATTGTTTCACTGTTAATACTCAGACTATGTCTCTGTGGTCTGCAGGTGCACAGCATTAACCCCGCCCCCTTTTCTTCAGTCTGACCAATCACAACAACAGACAGCAACAGGAACCAATGAAAATAAGAGGACATATGAAGACGTCACCAGGCAGATTCACACGTTGTGCTAGGTTCTATGTTGTATATTTCTATGTTTAACCCTTTATTTTACCGACAGCTCCACTCAGATTTACACCAAAGTTATAAAATATTCAGGAAACAAATGTTGAAGGGTTTGGAGTTCAGTATAGAAGAGTTTGGAATGAAATATTCACACTTGAACAACATTAAAGAAAAACTTTTAGAGTTTAAAACATTTAGGAAAGAATAAAAACACAATATCTGATTGTGTGTGTGTGTGTGTGTGTGTGTGTGTGTGTGTGTGTGTGTGTGTGTGTGTGTGTGTGTGTGTGTGTGTGTGTGTGTGTGTGTGTGTGTGTGTGTGTGTGTGTGTGTGTGTGTGTGTGTGTGTGTGTGTGTGTGTGTGTGTGTGTGTGTGTGTGTGTGTGTGTGTGTGTGTGTGTGTGTGTGTGTGTGTGTGTGTTGTGATCCAGATGTTGGAGGACAGAGATGGACTGAGCTCTGCAGCATGTTAGTGATCAGCATGTTGATGAGACTCTTCTCCTCCTGGAGGCTTCAGCTGTTTGGACTTTACATTTCTAAACTCTTCCAGTCTGAACCTTCTTCAGTCTCAATGACTTCAACATCAAACTTTGTCCTCTAATCTCACTTCTTTCTCTCTTTATTCAGGTTGAGGGGCTGCAGGTTGTCAGAGATCAGCTGTTCTTCTGTGGCCTCAGCTCTGAAGTCCAACCCCTCCCTCCTGAAACATCTGAAACATCTGGACCTGAGTGGGAACCAGCTGCAGGATTCAGGAGTTGAGCAGCTGTGTGGTTTTCTGGAGAGTCCACTCTGTAGTCTGGAGACTCTGGGGTCAGTTGACTGTCTGTTACTGTTGTAGAAGGAGAAATGTTTGTGAGCAGCTGTGATGTGAGACTCTGATCCTGCAGTGAGAGATGGACTGAGCTCAGCAGCTTGTTACTGATGTGTGTGGACATGAGGAGGAGTGGCAATGTTGTGCTGACATGTGGAGGATGAGTGTGATGAAGATCCACAACAACAGAACAGCTCATTGATCAGGACACAGTAATGTGGAGCTGCTCATTTCTCCATCAACACATCTGATTGGTTCTCCTCATTCATTCTGCTGCTTTCTCTCTTTATTCAGGTTGTGGGGCTGCAGGTTGTCAGAGATCAGCTGTTCTTCTGTGGCCTCAGCTCTGAAGTCCAACCCCTCCCTCCTGAAGGAGCTCGACCTGGGTAACAACGACCTTGAGGATCCAGATGTGCAGCAGCTGGTTGGTCTTCAGCAGAGTCCAGACTGCAGCCTGCAGACTCTCAGGTCAGTAGATGTTGGAGTGAGTCCATGCTGCTTCCAGCAGGGTTCTACTAAACACAGTTAGTGTGAGAACAAAGATCCAGAGTTTGACTGCTCTGTGAGGCTGTGAGAGGAGAACGCTGAGCAGCTTCAGGATTGGACAGCAGAGGACACAGTCAGCCAATCAGAGGAGCCTCAGGCTTGTTGTGTTGGTCTGACAGTGGTGGTCCTTCATGAGCTCTGAGCTGCTGCTGTGGACAGGACTGAAGTCCTGGCTGCTCCACAGAGACTCTCCTCATCACCTCTCATCTCTCTCATCTCTCTGCAGGTGGAGGGGGGGCTTTCTGGATACCTGGATGATGCACATGTTCTGAAGGTCCTCTGAGGAGAGCAGAGAGGACACTGTGAGAGTCCAGCATCGAACCAGGGTTCCTCTGGATGTGACGCAGAACCATCACTGTGTGGACTGAACCTCTTCCTCTTCCTCCTGCTCTTCCTCCTCCTCGGCCTGCTCCTCCTCCTCCTCTTCCTGCTCCTCCTCCTTCGTCATCCTGATCCTTTTCCTCTTCCTCCTCCTTCTCCTCCTCGGCCTGCTTCTCCTCCTCCTCCTCCCCCTCTTCCTGCTCCTCTTCCTCCTCCTCTTCCTCTTCCTCCTGCTCTTCCTCTTCCCCTCCTCCTCCTCTTCCTGCTCCTCTTCCTCCTCCTCCTCCTCCTTGGCCTGCTTCTCCTCTTGCTGCTCCTCCTCTTCCTCTTCCTCTTCTTCCTCCTCTGCCTGCTTCTCCTCCACCTCTTCCTCCTCCTCCTCCTCCTCCTATTCCTTCTCCTCCCCCTCCTCCTCGTCGGCCTGCTTCTCCTCTTCCTGCTCCTCCTTCTTCTTCTCCTCTTCCTCCTCCTGCTCCTGCTCCTCCTCTTCCTATTCCTCTTCCTCTTCCTCTTCCTCCTCCTCCTCCTCCTCTTCCTGCTGCTCCTTCTCCTCTTCCTCCTCCTGCTCCTCCTCTTCCTATTCCTCTTCCTCCTCCTCCTCCTCCTCGCCTCCATGGCTCACCCCCTCAGGACAAAGGAACATGTGGTCGCCACTGGAAAAATTCCATTGGTCACGTGACCCCCACCAGGGGGTCCACGGCAACCCCTCCCTGGAAGCTGCATCCCTTCACCTCACCACCAGGGGGATCCACCAACTCCATCCACAGCCGTAGAAAACGCCCCGGAAACTCTGAAGGCAACCCCGCTCTGATTGGCCAAGGCCATGGTGAGCACAGCAGGGAGCCGGACCATGATGCGCCGGTATAAAAGTCCGACCTGTGAAGACACACCGTCTCCAAGACGGATTCACGTCCATCCAGACGCAGGACTTCGTACGGAGACACAAGGAGCCGCGTGTTAACTCACGTGGACCGGCCCAGAACTTTTTAACTCCCTTCTCTCTCTCCCCCTCCTTCACTAATCCGCTGCCGCTCGTGTTATCTGATCAGATAAGCTCACACACACACAGTCACATTTAGCAGCCAAACTGTGAAAACGCCTCTAGTGGTCGCATTGTTAAAATTAAAATTCCTCTTGACGTCCACCTGGTGGACACATCAGGCCATAGCACTCTCCCTCTGTGCGCCGCCGCACGCCCCTAGTGGTTGTCACGATCACCACACTGACCCGCCAACATCTGCCTCCCTCTAGTGGACATTCAAGGTCATTACACCCATTCCACTCATCACTCCAGGCCCCACACACACACACACACACACATACACACACACACACGCACACACACTCTTTGTACATAGTGTTTGCTGTTTAATAGATTAGATCTCCATGTTAGATGTCGTTTGCTACATGAATGTGTTGATTTATGAAATGATTTCAGAATTATTTATGAATTAATACATTTTGTTAATAAATGCCTGTTAGCTGAATTGAACGATTCTTGGTGATTATTGTGTATTTATTGTTGACAATTCACTGGTTTGTAACAGTCTGTGCTCAGATCTCACACCTTCCCTTTATTTAAGATTGTTATATTTTTACACAGAAATATTAACCAACTTAAATAAACCTTTTTATAAACGAGACTGATATTTTAGTACTAGCTATTTCCAGTTTATCTGGTGGTGCACCCCCTTTTCATTATTAATAAATAAATAATGAATTTATTAGAATTAATAATTTTCTATTGATAAATTATTTTTGATAATTTATTATCTTTTAAGTGATTAATCAATTACTTTAGGAGATGTTAAGGAATAATTGACCGTTTACTTCCATTAATAATTTAAATTTTTCATAAATTACTTCCAGTGATTTATTACTTTCAGTAATCTATTACTTACAGTAATTTAATGCTAATAACCAACCATAAATCCCAACAACCTGAAACAGATGTTAACCAGGTGTGAACGGCCCAGAAAGACCTGATGAGACACACAAGCTGAAGAGGCTCTGACAGAACTCACTCAGAAACCTGAGTCACTTCTCTGTCTGACAAAACAAACTCCTCCACTTCTTATCATCTTCTTATCATTCTTATCATCCTGTCTTCTATCATCTGTTCTTGTGATGATGTCATGGTTCTGAAAGAGTTCTGCTTCTGCTTCTGCTCCTGTATCCATAGCAACTGTGGATGGAGCTTCAAATAGCCACAGTCAACATTACAGTCGTCCTTCATCACTACACAACAAGTTGCCTGATGAGCTCAGTCGCTAGAGCATGAGACTCTTCATCTCAGGGTTGTGGGTTTGAGTCCCACGTTGGGCGGTGCTCTCTTTTCAGGCAGTGGTTCACAGTGATGAATCCTACAGCTGACCACTCACCACTGTGGCTCCCTGAGCATGACCTTTGACCCCATCAGCTCTCTGGTTCCTCACCAACTCCACCAATCCAGATCTCTCTCCGTTCTCTGGATTGACAAACATTTTCATTCCTTGATAAGCGTTACTACGAAGCAGGTGATCAACTCAGTAATTCAACCAGGCTGTTCCATCCTGATCAGAGCTCGTTCACATAAAAGGGGTGATGATGAAATAAACAATACTAACTCCTCTCTTTTGTTCTCATGAGAGGCTCTAATACTCTTCTGTAATAACCAGCTGGTCTGAGCTTCTTAAAAAACATCTCCAACAATGTGTTTACAGTCTGTGGCAGACAGAAGAACCAGACAGGAGGTAAAGCTGTGCTTAGCTGAGTGAATTAATTCTATGATGCAACAGTTACCATGGCAACATGGCAAGAGCTCCTTTCTGACATCACAGTGATGTCATCAGTCTCAGTATCTCCTCCATGATGAGCAGAACCAAATGAGAAGTGTTGAAATGTTGAAGTGTTGAACTGATAGAAAAGCTGCAGTGAGAGTCCTGACAGGAACCAGCAGGAGAGATCACATCACCACAATAAGAGCTTCTCTTCATTGGCTTCCTGTTCAATCTACAATAGAATTTCTTTCAACCTGGCACCGCTTCACTGGCAGCACAGGACAAGCTTCAACCTGTCCCTCCAAGCCTCCTGCACACAAAGAGGAGGCTCCGCCCCCATAGCTGCTGAGCCAATCACCAGGCCATGTTACATGCTGGCTCTGTCAGGCTCCTTGTGATTGGCTGAGAGTATATTCAGTCTCAGCTGACTGAGATCCCAGGAAGCAGGAAGGTGTCAGAAAAATACTATTTGACAGCAGTTTGACAAATATATGGATGAGTGAAGAACAACACACACATGCAGCACAACAATGTCTACAAACACATGAATTAATGATAATAGAGAAGATTTCTCTAACACCTGTAATAATGTGAGTACACAGCTTTACACATTTAGAAAAAAAAACTTTTGGGATATTCAGGGCCTAATTCTCACACAGTATATCTGCCTACAGTACAAACTCAAGCCATCACTCTTGTTCTGATGGAAATGTCAGGATGAACAGATGAACTATTGAGTTATCAAGATCAAGCTGCAAATCACAAAGTCTTGAAAAAGTTCTATTTTCTTAAACCTAACAGGCCAACATGCGATATTTAAACTTGATTCAAAGTACCTAGAAACTTTACTTTAGATTTATTTTTTACATTTTAAGTAGCAAATACTGTATGAATTAAAATAAATGTCAACATGTATTTCCCTTTCAAAGAACATAAGTATTAAAAAGTTAATATATTTTGGGGTGTCATTTATCTTCAGACTAAAAATGATATTAATGTATTTTTCATTCTTATGGAGACTCTTCAGAATAAATGTTCAATTTGAAGAAGAAGCAGGTAGCACTGCTACATGGACAATATCCAGTGATCAACCTAGCAGGTCCTCCTGAAGGAGAGTGTATTGATCTTCATTAAAGGAAACAACCAGGCTTCTGAGGACACACACTCTTCCTCCTGATGGTGAAGACATCAGACTGAAACAGGAGACGGACAACAGAGCAGTTTAGTCCCATTTAGAAGAGGACAAAGTCAGCATGAAGAGGACAGACTGTGTGAAGTGCAGGCAGCCTGGTTTGACTTGTTTTCCACAGGAAGACTATCAACACTCTTAAAACACACAAATGTACCTGGAGTTGTCATTTCTAGTATACAAGGGGTCGTTGGTGGGTGTACATGGAGTACAATGAATACACTGTCCAACACTGGAAATAACAACACTTCACAATCATTTATGGAAAGATACCTCAGACAGTTTGTCTTCTTCTCAATGCTCTCTTTCAAACTGTAAGAAAATCACAAACTGTAAAAAAATGGACTCTTCAGAACATAAAAATGATGAAAATGCTAAAATACTTAGCTCACAGGTGTGTTTAGTTACATAATCAGAGAGCGGCAGAGTCCATCAATGTCTCATTACCGCCTGTGGATTCAATTCAGCAGATGAGAGAAACACCTCATGGAGATCAAAGGAGATCTAAGGATATCAAAGGAGATCAGTGTCTGTTGCCATGGAGATGCTTCCTGCCCAGTGTTGTAGCTACCTGGTCTACCTAGTTACATCTTCATTTGGATTTTAAAAAGAGATTTCTGTCAAAATCAAGAAAATTAAAGTGAACATCACAATGAAAATAGGACTTTGTTCAAAAAGTTCTAAGTGAAGAAAGAAATCTTGTCAAATCAACGTATAAAAATGAATTTAGCAAAATTGAGGTTCTTAGATTGTTATCAACTGAATCAGTTCCTGAAAGACAAGGAGGAAAACTCCTGAGGAGCTTGTCTTCACCATTCACTATCAAAGCTTTGATTGTGTGTCCGGTTGCTGGAGCTGCTTTTCTTGGAAGGGTGTGGCTCATTTGTCCAAGAGTTGGTTTCTCTAAGTGGACATTCAATGATCAGGAGACTGAGTCTTTGACTAAAGGTTTGAAACTACTACTACTCTGAGTGGCTCCACCGGTCAAAGATGATAAAGAATATAGAGCAATGGTGAAGAAGACTTGAAGAAGTTTGTAGAATGGGACAGAAAAGTGTCTCTTGTTTGTGAGTGAGACGTGTCAGAGCCTGTTTGGCTTGTGTCTCCTCACAATCAAGAGACACTAACTCACTATTAATCTACTTGCTGCTGTTGATGTCAGACATAAAGCTTGGAGATGCTGGGGATTGAACCCAGGACCTCATACATGCTAAGCATGCACTCTACCACTGAGCTACATCCCCTGTGTTGGTGGTTTTTATTGAACTGAATCAGTTCATGTAAGACAAGGAGGAAAAGCCCTGAGCAGCATGTGTCCCTCTCTCACCAGGACACTGTCCGTGTCTCACCAGGACACTGTCCGTGTCTCACCAGGACACTGTCCCTCTCTCACCAGGACACTGTCCCTCTCTCACAAGGACACTGTCCCTCTCTCACCAGGACACTGTCCCTCTCTCACCAGGACATGGTCCCTCCCTCACAAGGACACTGTCCCTCTCTCACCAGGACACTGTCCCTCCCTCACAAGGACACTGTCCCTCTCTCACCAGGACACTGTCCCTCTCTCACCAGGACACTCTGGATTGTGGTGTGTGGCTGCTTGCTGGAGGGGAGGATTTATGGAAGTGTTGTCTGTTAGTGAGGATTTCATGGTTGGAGTCAGAACATTTTAGGAGATATTTCACTAACCTGACAACTAAATCATTACCAAACTATTTCTTCACCAACATGTTTGTAAAGGTTTATATAAGGTGTTGTAGACAGCTGTTGGAAATAACTAAAGAAGTTACTTGTAATCTAACTTAGTTACTTTTAAAAGCAAGTAATCACCAAAGTAACTCAGTTACTTTTAAAGGAGTAATGAGTAATCAGTAATATTACTGATAACCCTCAGAGTAACCTCTCTCTCTCTCTCTCTCTCTCTCTCTCTCTCTCTCTCTCTCTCTCTCTCTCTCTCTCTCTCCCTCTCTCTCTCTCTCTCTCTCTCCAGCCACAGCTGATCCCTCTTTTCACTTCCTCCCTGGGAACGTGTGAAGTTCACTGCCACTTAAACAAACATTCATATAAGTAGGAAGCACTATTTTTGTACAGTTCCATCCATATTACGCCCCCTGCTGGCCAGCACAAGCTGCAGACGGACGTCAGACAGGCTTGGTGTGGGACTCAGACCGAGAGGAGGTGGCTGCTGACACAGAATCTGCTCAGTGATGTATCCGAGTATGAAGCACTATTTTCGGAGAGTTTCATCATTTATTGGATTCTCTATGTCATGTATTCTTCTTCTTAGATGCATTTTTTAAGCCCTTTGTCATCCATTAAACATCTTTATATTTCACTTTCTCTTGTACTTATAAATGAGTTCCCAGTCATCTGATTGTACCTCAATAACTGGTTTATCCAGGGACTGCTCTGTTCTGACTCATGTGTACTGATATCTATCTGTTGTCTGTTTGAAGAGTCTTGTTGAAGAGTTTTTCTAGGATTTGGGAGAATTGTGGGTCTGTAGTTTGTGAAGTGCCAGAAATAAACTGTGCAGTTGAAAAGTTTAAACGCTGCATCACAGATGTGTTTTTTTACTATTTCCAATAAAAACCACAGAAAGATTAAAAGAGACAACAGATGGATATCATTACAAATGAGTCAGAAGAGAGGAATCCCTGGATAAACTAGTTATTGAGGTACAATCGGATGACTGGGAACTCATTTATAAAGGAAAAGACGCCCTGTCACTATGAGTGTACGATCAAACAATACAAGAGAAAGTGAAATATGGATCTGGACTCTGGGAGCAGTGGGCGGAGCTTAGGTTGCACCGTGAGAGAGAGAGAGAGAGAGAGAGAGAGAGAGAGAGAGAGAGAGAGAGAGAGAGAGAGAGAGAGAGAGAGTGCACCAAGAGAGAGACTGAGACTGAGACAGAGTTTTACACTCGGACTTGGACTCTCACTTTGATAGTCACTTTAATTTGAAAAAACTCCTATTTTCCCGTTGATTGTCACTTTAATTTGAAAAAAAACCTCCTATTCTCACTTTGATAGTCACTTTAATTTGAAAAAAAACTAATATTCTCACTTTGATAGTCACTTTAACTTGAAAAAAAACCCCTCCTATTTTCCCTTTGATAGTCACTTTAATTTGAAAAGAAAACTCATATTTTCCCTTTATAGTCACTTTAATTTGAAAGAAAACTCATATTCTCATGTTGATAGTCACTTTAATTTGAAAAAAACTCATATTCTCACTTTGATAGTCACTTTAATTTAAAAAAAAACAAACTTTTATTCTCACTTTGATAGTCACTTTAATTTGAAAAAACTCCTATTTTCCCTTTGATAGTCACTTTAATTTGAAAAGAAAACTCATATTTTCCCTTTATAGTCACTTTAATTTGAAAGAAAACTCATATTCTCATGTTGATAGTCACTTTAATTTGAAAAAAACTCATATTCTCACTTTGATAGTCACTTTAATTTAAAAAAAAACAAACTTTTATTCTCACTTTGATAGTCACTTTAATTTGAAAAAACTCCTATTTTCCCGTTGATAGTCAGTTTAATTTGAAAGAAACTCCTATTCTCATTTTGATAGTCACTTTAATTTTAAAAGAAAACTCCTATTTTCCCTTTGATAGTCACTTTAATTTGAGAAAAAACTAATATTCTCACTTTGATAGTCACTTTAACTTGAAAAAAAAACCCCTCCTATTTTCCCTTTGATAGTCACTTTAATTTGAAAGAAACTCCTATTCTCACTTTGATAGTCACTTTAATTTGAAAAAAAACTCATATTTTCCCTTTGATAGTCACTTTAATTTGAAAGAAAACTCATATTTTCCCTTTGATAGTCACTTTAATTTGAAAGAAAACTCATATTCTCACTTTGATAGTCACTTTAATTTGAAAAAAACTCATATTCTCACTTTGATAGTCACTTTAACTTAAAAAAAACTTTTATTTTCCCTTTGATAGTGACTTTAATTTGAAAAAACTCCTATTTTCCCTTTGTTAGTCACTTTAATTTGAAAAAAGCTCCTACTCTCACTTTGATAGTCAGTTTAATTTGAAAAAAACTCATATTCTAACTTTGATAGTCACTTTAATTTGAATAAAAACTCATATTTTCCTTTGATAGTCACTTTAATTTGAAAAAAACTCATATTCTCACTTTGATAGTCACTTTAACTTGAAAAAAAACCTTTATTTTCCGTTTGATAGTTACTTTAATTTGAAAAAAATTCTATTTTCTTTTTGATAGTCACTTTAATTTGAAAGAAACTCCTATTCTCATTTTGATAGTCACTTTAATTTGAAAAAAAACTCCTATTGTCCCTTTGTTAGTCACTTTAATTTGAGAAAAGCTCCTACTCTCACTTTGATAGTCAGTTTAATTTAAAAAAAAATCCTATTTTCCCTTTGATAGTCACTTTAATTTGAAAAAAAACTCCTATTCTCACTTTGATAGTCACTTTAATTTGAAAAAAACTCCTATTCTCACTTTGATGGTCACTTTAACTTGAAAAAAAACCCCTCCTATTTTACCTTTGATAGTCACACACTGATTTATAGACCTTTGAAGTGGAAGATATGCAGTTCATATACCATCCTACAGGGGGAACTGCAGCACTCTCAGCTCTCCTACTTGCCTCAGTCTTCAATCTATTGGTACCAAGTGAAGTCCAGAGTTTTGATGGATGATGGTTCTCATAATATTTGAGAAACAACCTCCTCGTTAGTATAGTGGAGAGTATCCCCGCCTGTCACGAGGGAGACGAGGGGAAAGCAAAGTCACATGATCTGTTTCCACAAGTTTCCATCCTAGTGGACAAAGCTGCCATGACAGTTTCTCTAAAGCTTCAGTTCAAGAAGAAGAAGCCCTGAGTTCACATTCCTGGAACTTGTTGAAGTGAAACTCAGAGAGCAGATGGCAGCGTACAGGTGTTCCTCACCTGTTGAACTAATGCTGGATTTACAGAAGAGTGGCTTCATGACAGCTGGGGAACATCTGGACCTGATGTCACAAAGTGTGGTAACAGACACATGACAACAACACATAGCAAACATCTTCTCGTTAGTATAGTGGAGAGCTAGGGGTTCAATTCCCTGACCGGGATAAGATATGCCTGTAAGATAAGATATGCCTTTATTTATCTCGCATGCGGAGAAATTTGTTCCCATACCGGGAGTCGAACCCGGGCCACCTGGGTGAGAACCAGGAATCCTAACCGCTAGACCATATGGGAGACTTCAGTTTACTTATGATAACCTTCAGGTCAGAAATGCCCTCCCAGTCACTTCCTTCCAGGTCATACAGCATTTGGCGATGCTGATGTGTTTGTGAAAATATGAGTTTAAAAGAAGCACAAAGAGCGCCCTCTGGTGAGCGGTACCACGGGGCTGTGTAAAGAACGGACGTGGGCCAACAGAGACTCGCCCACCGGGTATAAACAGAAACTACAAGCCTTCAGGAGAAGTCAGGACTGGAATTCCAACTGAAAAGTAAAACTTCAAGATGGGAAATGGACTGTTTCCAGGTAAAAAAGAATTTATATGGAAACCTAAGGTGAGAACTGAGTCACTTTATTTACAAAGATACTCAAACTCAAAGTTAGGCTTCCTCCTGTCCGGTGCACATGGCTAATTTGCATATTGCAGGACTGACTCCAGCAGACTCTAACCTTCAGTTGTGGAGATACTTCTGGACAAAAAAACCCAGAAGTGGTATGAGTGAAAGCACTTTGGTGTCTGTTCACACTTGTCTTCAGGACTCAGCACTTGTGATCTGATCACCTGAAACACAGTGGAAACCTGCTGGGCCCAGAATCCAGAGCTCCATGGATCCAAACCTTCCTCTGCTACTGACACTTTCTCTACTAGGTCTTCCAGAACTTTCCCAGGGAGGCTGTGAAGTGTGATACCCTGATGGTTCTATCTGCTAACTCTGTTTGGTGATGTCATAGTGATGTCTTAAAAGAATGGAAGAGATCAAAGTGACAATGTTTATTTCTTCTCTTTGATCTGCACTCTCTCTCTCTCAGCAACAACATTTCACATATACTGTACAAATCCAGCTTTTATACATTGTACACCTCACTTGGGTTTGAGGGGATCACATCTAGAACAGGATGGAACACAGGAGCCATCTTGGTTGGGTCTACTGTCCTTTACAGAGATCTGGAACCATTTACATGACCAATCTGATTCTAAACAGATCTAAAAGCTAAAGGAACAAATCATAATGCTAAAGTCTGTGTCAAAATGAAAGACTTGCTGAAGTGCTTCAGTTTGGTTCAATCAGTTATAAAGACACAAACTGGAATTTACCACGAGATCTCTCTGATAAAAAGTCCATGAGGTGAAGAGCAGAGATCAGCCAAGCCTCCAACACAAAGCCTCAGTCTCTTTTGAAATTGAACACAAAGAGATCCTGATTGATGACCAAAGTTAAAATCATTTGTAGGAGAGGGTAAAGGTAACTCCAAGGGCTCATCTGGGAATTGAACCCAGGACCTCTGACACCCAAAGTAAGAATCATACTCCTAGACCAACGAGCCGAAGTGTTCAAGAAGCTAAAGGACTCAACTGATTGTCCTAAATAAGTCAGGAGATCAAGACTCCTGACAGCCTTGACAGAGCTCCTGGAATGACCACATCCTGACAAAAGGAAATGAAAACATTAGTCATGGCCGACCTTGAAGAAATGAAGCTGAAGGTTCAACTGCTATTGGAGGATTTGTAACTTTATGGTCCATTTAAGCTTGTGTGTCTCCATCAGGATTCATTTTAATACATGGCTTACTGCCATGAGGACAAGTTCTCTTTGACATTTAAAATGGAGACGGTCTGATCTGATGTGTCAGCATTGGTGGTTCAGTGGTAGAGTTGTCCCCTGCCACGCTGCAGGCCTGGGTTTGATTCCAAGTCAATGCAACTAATAATTACAATACAGCCATTTATAATAGTGGTGCCTTGCTCATGCAGTGTGAGCAATCACACAACAATCCCTTAACTCCATCAGGAAAGTGAACCCCAGCCTCCTGTGTGACAGGTGGAGAAACTCACAAGTAGTGATGCTAAATAAAGCCTCATGAACCATTTTCTTTATTTTCTCACCACCAGATGGCACTGTTGGTTTGAAGATAGATCCTGAAGCACTGGCAATGAAGTGTGTTTTAAATGTTTGTTGAAGAGACAGCGCCATCTAGTGGCTTCAGAAAATAAAGACAGTGGTTGATGAAGCTTCATTTGGCCAGTATGCGGATTGAACCCATGACCTTGGTGTTATTAGCACCACACTCTGACCAGCTGAGCTCCCCGGCCCACGTTGGTGAAAACATCTACTTTCTTTCTTCCAGTATTTGTGTTGAATGTGATTGTAAATGTTTTCTATACAAGAGCAAAACAAGATGTGAAACATCCAAAGAAACCATCAGTCATTCATCCAAATCTTCTGCATCATGGATCAACCAGCAGCAGGAAACTAGTCAAGACTTTGTCTTCATGGGACAGCTTCATTGTTGACAGTTTTTTAATCACAGTTCAATGATTCTGCTGCATATTTGGTTTATTTATTGTGTTTTAAGTTGCTGTGATCTAAACCAGAAGTGTTTTTATTGTTTAGTGTTTCTTACATGCAGTGGTTTTATTTCCCATTTCCCCTGAAGGCAACACACACACTCCCCACCAGACCACAGATGAACACACAATCATGTCCATACTCCACTTCTGGGTTAACTTCAGTGTTCGTTCCATAACGTAACGTAACAATCCTGAAAATATCTCTACTTCTAGTGGCGGCGTTCTCCTCCTTTCCTGAAGTACTTTATGTTTCACTCCAGGAGTTCTGATCCATCTGGAGCTTTATTTGCTTTTTAACTGCTCATAGTGGAGGATGAGGATTTTTACATCATTTGGACATCACTTTAATTTGAAAAAACTTCTATTTTCTTTTTGATATTCACTTTAATTTGAAAAAAACTCCTATTTTCACTTTGATATTCACTTTAATTTGAAAAAAAACTCCTATTTTCCCTTTGATAGTCACTTTAATTTGAAAAAAAATCCTATTTTCACTTTGATAGTCACTTTAATTTGAAAGAAATTCCTATTCTCACTTTGATAGTCACTTTAACTTGAAAAAAAAACCTCATATTTTCCCTTTGATAGTCACTTTAGTTTGAAAGAAACTCCTATTCTCTCTTTGATAGTGACTTTAATTTGAAAAAAACTCCTATTTTCCCTTTGATAGTCACTTTAATTTGAAAGAAACTCCTATTCTCCTTTTGATAGTCACTTTAATTTGAAAAGAAAACTCCTATTTTCCCTTTGTTAGTCACTTTAATTTGAAAAAAGCTCCCACTCTCACTTTGATCGTCAGTTTAATTTGAAAAAAGTTCATACTGTAACTTTGATAGTCACTTTAATTTGAAAAAAAACCCTCATATTTTCCTTTGATAGTCACTTTAATTTGAAAAAAAACTCATATCCTCACTTTGCTAGTCACTTTAATTTAAAAAAAAATCCTATTTTCCCTTTTATAGTCACTTTAATTTGAAAAAACTCCTATTCTCACTTTGATGGTCACTTTAACTTGAAAAAAAAACCCTCCTATTTTACCTTTGATTGTCACACAATGATTTCTAGACCTTTGAAGTGGAAGATATGCAGTTCATATACCATCCTACAGGGGGAGCTGCAGCACTCTCAGCTCTCCTACTCTCCTCAGTCTTCAATCTATTGGTACCAAGTGAAGTCCAGAGTTTTTATGGATGAAGGTTCTCATAATATTTGAGAAACAACCCCCTCGTTAGTATAGTGGAGAGTATCCCCGCCTGTCATGAGGGAGACGAGGGGAAAGCAAAGTCACATGATCTGTTTCCACAAGTTTCCATCCTAGTGGACAAAGCTGCCATGACAGTTTCTCTAAAGCTTCAGTTCAAGAAGAAGCCCTGAGTTCACATTCCTGGAACTTGTTGAAGTGAAACTCAGAGAGCAGATGGCATCGTACAGGTGTTCCTCACCTGTTGAACTAATGCTGGATTTACAGAAGAGTGGCTTCATGACAGCTGGGGAACATCTGGACCTGATGTCACAAAGACTCCACATTGTGACATCACTGTGATGTCACAATGTGGAAGTGTGGTAACAGACACATGACAACAACACATAGCAACATCTTCTTGTTAGTATAGTGGTGAGTATCCCTGCCTGTCTCGTGGGAGGTAGGGGTTCAATTCCCTGACCGGGAGTGCAGCTCTTTAAGATAAGATGTCCCTTTATTGATCTCGCATGTGGAGAAATTTGCAAAAACACTCGTTCCCATACCGGAATGAAACCCGGGCCGCCTGGGTGAGAACCAGGAATCCTAACCACTAGACCATATGGGAGACTTTAGATTACTTACTGATAACCTTCAGGTCAGAAATGCTCTCCCAGTCAGTTCCTTCCAGGTCATGCAGCATTTGGCGATGTTGATGTGTTTGTGAGCATATGAGTTGAAAAGAAGCACGAAGAGCGCCCTCTGGTGAGCGGAATCACAAGGCCGTGTAAAGGATGGAAGTGGGCCAACCGAGACACAGCCACCGGGGTATAAACAGAAACTACAAGGCTTCAGGAGAAGTGAGGACGGGAATTCCAGCTGAAAAGTAAAACTTCAAGATGGGAACTGGACTGTTTCCAGGTAAAAAAGAATGTATATGGAAACCTAAGGTCAGAACTGAGTCACTTTATTTACAAAGATACGCAAACTCAAAGTTAGGCTTCCTCCTGTCTGGTGCACATGGCACACACACATATATGAATACTTGTCACCAACAACTTATATATTTAATTTGTATAATCAGAGGCAATAATGTGTTTTAGCCTCGCCGGACTACAATGAATTTACGGCTCACTAACTGCAGTTGAACTATTGTTTCACCTTCTAGCGTACAGCATAGGACCGACTGAATCCGTTTCTGTGTGTGTTTGTTCTCCTCAAGGGTTGAAGAATCCAGTCAATCTGACAGAAATCTTGTTAGTTAATGTGATAAACTTTGTCTCTGAGCAGCTTGTAGAAGTGAGAGCTACAGAAACATAGAACACAAAAGCCTCATCAATGGTGGAGATGTTACACAATGAAAAGCTTGTAGAATATACCTACACGGCAAACAGGAAATATTCCCTAGTTATTCAAATGAGAGGTGAGGAAATGATCTGATCCGTGATACTAACAGTGTGAGGACATGAGAGACATTTGTTTGACTGACGGCACGACATGACATTTTGCATCAAAAGATGCAAATAAGCAGAAACAATGAGGAACCTGCTGTTGGTGAAGGTGTGTTGTAATCACATAGTACAAAGTTCATAATACTCAGTGTAGAAGTCTATAGTCATCTTCTCAGGTTATTGACCCTGTGTGTGTGTGTGTGTGTGTGTGTGTGTGTGTGTGGGGGGGGGGGGGGGGGGGGGGGGGGGGGGGCTGTGTGGGTGTGGGCGAATGAGGGGGGTGCCCTGGCCACTGGGCTCACACTGGGCCCTGCGGGTCTCAGACTCTGCTGTCTGGCCGTTGGGTGGGGTGGGGGCTCCCTGCCCGGGTCCCCTTGCAGCGCCTTGTTTGGGGGGGTGTGGCTCCCCGGGTCCTAGGCCGGCCGCTTGGGGGTGGGGTGGGGCAGCGCGGGGGGTCCAGCTGGGCCAAGGTCCCAGCGACGGGGGGACCCCCTCCCTCAGAACCCTCCCTGCCTTACCTAACCTTATATTACCCCACAATAGGGAACAGTGGGGCGGTGCCTAGGTGGGGGGTCCGGGCTACTTAACTGCGGTCTGGGTCCTCCCCCGCCTTTTCACCACCCACAATTTTAACCACACTTAGTCATGCAGGGTCTTGAGGGGGTAAGCCGCTTTCGGGGTTCTGCCGCTTGTCAGCGGTAGAACGCCCGGGCCCCGCTACCCCCCAATTTTAAACCGCACCATAGACACACACATTGCATCCACCTCTTCAAAACACAAAGACACACCCTTACATACATCCAACACACATATAGGGCAGGGGAAGGGCGGGAGACATGGCTCCCCCCAGCACCTCCCGCTGGGGTCCGTCTCTGCCTTGCCGGGTTGGGGGGGCGGTGGGTGGGCCTGTTCCCGGGGGTGCGGTGGGACTCGCCGCCGGGGTTGGGGGGGCTCTCGGCCCGCTCGGCCCGGGGGCCCTGCTCCGGCCTTTTCTCGGCTTGGCGGCTTGGGTCGGGGTCGGGGCCCTGTGCCCTTTATCCTTCTCTTGTGGGCCCCTCTTGCCTGGGGGGGATTCCTCTCTGCATTCTCCGTCGGGTGCTTTTTGGGCGGGGGCGGGGCTCTCTGGGGTGGTTCGCTGGGGTCTCCCCGGGCCTGGGGGGCTTCCGTCTGCCGGGGTGGCGGTGTCCGGGCCCGATGGCCTCGGACCCCGGGGTGTCACCACGGGTCCCCCCACAACAGTTCCGGCCACACCCAGTGGACAAACCACACACACACACACACACACACACACACACACACACACACACACACACACACACACACACACACACACACACACACACACACAGACACACACACACACACACACACACACACACACACACACACACACACACACACACACACACACACACACACACACACACACACTTCCACTCCTCACTAAAGGTGCTTCTGAAGTTGCTTGTTCTCTATCATCATTTGCTCAAACTTTAAAAATCATGTTCCTCTTTTGTTGTCACCTCTTTGTTAATTCATGTTCCTGCTTCACGTTACTGTCTAGACAGAGCTGCTCATGCTGGTTAATCTAGAAAATCATCTTACTGTCTAGACTCTAGACAGAGCTGCTCAGGCTGGTTAATCTAAGAAATCATTTTACTGTCTAGATAGAGCAGCTCAGGCTGGTTTAATCCAAAAACAGTTGGAAAATATTTGGATCAGTGTGATAACTGCAAATAATATATGTAGCACAACAAGGATATTGTATGTTATCCCCTTCCCCCATCCCCCTCCCCCCCTCCCCCCTCAACTTCCTTCTCTCTCTTCTCTTCTCTCTCTCTTTGAGCGTTCCCCCCCGGTCGTGTACGGCAGCCATGCCAACTTCTGACGGAGAAGGCAACAGGAGGAGACTCCAGGTCTCTCCCTGTTGCAAGACCAAAATCTGTTCTGACGCCGAAGGTTCTAGATCACATCATATTGTTGGCCCAAGCTGCCCAACAGGACAAGGGCGAAAAAAAAAAAATAAATAAAATAAAATAAAAGAAATATTCCAATTCTCAAAGTGGTGGACTCTAACAAAACCCGGTAAAACATAAATTAATAAACATCTAACATAAGTCTGGCTAAAAGGACGTTATAAAGATAGTCTTTGAATTTAAATATAGTCTAATATTGTTTGCTGAGTCGACATTAATTTCATGGTTTTTCCTGAATAAATATCCATTACAAGTTTCAGTCTTAAGTAGAAAAACAATGCAATTTTTTTAATCGATTGACAGCACTACTAAATATACATTAAAAAAATGCAAAGATAAAAACATGAGTAAATATGAAGTCGTCTGTTTCCTTTGCTTTTGTTCACATGAAATTCAGTAAGCAATTACTGTTTTTATTCCAGAGGCAATTCACAATGTATCGTATAAAACCAATTCAGTACTGACAATGTTTTGGTACATTTAATAAAAAAATAAAAACTAAACAGGTATTGTAATGTTTGTTTTTATTTGTTTTATGGTGAGTGTGTGTGTGTGTGTGTGTGTGTGTGTGTGTGTGTGTGTGTGTGTGTGTGTGTGTGTGTGTGTGTGTGTGTGTGTGTGTGTGTGTGTTACCTATTTCAGAGCGCCCCTTGCTGGAGTTACATTTAACTACACCTTGTCTGACTTCTTGCTCTCAATAGGTCAACCTCATATCTTCATAGAAGAAAACCGATGTCACTTTGATTTCAAATGAGTTTTTGAATCCATCTTTTGTCACTAAAATGTTCTTTTTAACATTCTTTTTGACTTGAATTCAGTTACGGTGATCTGGGTTTGCATTGCAGGTGCTGTATTAAATGTAGAAATGATAGTAACTGACACCAAACACAACACAATAAAAACCAATAATACCGGCAGAGTTAAAATAATGTTACATTTCTTCTTCCATTTTGTTTATTCCCACTGACCCTTTGCATTGATTCCCATTCTCAGGATGTTTATTTCTTCTCGGTTTACTTGACGTTACTTTGGTTTCAACATTCAGCCGTTTAAGATGAAAGCAACAATTAACGGATTAGTGTGATTCAGAAGTATCTTTACTTCCAGTTGTCAGACATTAGTGTCAGAAACACACGAGGTACATCTGAATATGAGCATCAATTCTTTATTATTAGACTTTACATCCATGGTCTTCATTGGCTACAGGGCCGATCACAGCTGACTTTGGGTGAGGGCACTACTGTAGAACTTGAACAGGTTCCCAGTCCGGACACAGACAGTCAATCACACATATATACCCACACATATTCACAGTCACCAATTGGCCTAAAATGTATGTTTTTGGTACTGTGAGGGGAAATAACAAGAAAACCGTGGACACAACAGTCTGAATATAATATAGGCACACACACAGCTCAAAGTAGCGTGTACTTCTGTGTTGAATGCTCATGAAGCCATCAGGAAACAAGCAAATTAAAATGAAAACTGTATTTATTTGGACACAATAGTTAAACAATGTTGCAGCAACAAGTCAAAGTTTCATTTATGAATTTCAAATTAAAATCTTAATTTGTTAAGCAATTCAAAATGAAATGAATCAAATGAAAACATAAAATGTATTACCTGACGGGAATAATTGCAACTAGAAAGGATCAGATGATTCCATTTTGTTAGTTACATTGCCAGAGAACAAACTCAAAGGTAAGACAGTGAGAATCCCCGTGTCATCTGAAGGCCACTTGTGGTTATGGAATCATCAGGATAAACACACAGGAAAGCCTCCCCATTCCCCAGCTCATGTTTCCGTACCATTCAGTCAAAACACTGCAAAAGAAAGAAAAAGAAACAGGTCACATTGTGACTTTTTACTATCGGTTCCTCAGTCCTGCTCCGTGGTCTTTGCCAGCTTTTTTGTTTGCGTTGTGGTTTGTTCAGCTATTTGTTACCATGTTGTTCAGTCACAGCTGCTGAAAACTGATATGAGCCAAACCAGCCTTTAGCCACTGTCGGTGTTCCCAAGAGCTCCGGAGGTTCCAGAGACAGTGGTGAGTCCAGTATATTCTAAAGCTCATTATTCTTACTGACACTTTTCCTAATGTTCCATTTAGATGAATAACCTGATCAGGAATTAAGCTTTAAAATGAACGATTGCAAAAATGCAATTCCATCTCCAGCTCATGATGAGCCTGTGTTTAAGTGAAATACCTGAGCGAAGGATTGCCATGTGTTTGATCGTACCTAAAGGTTTAGTTTTAGGTTAAAGCTCAAATTTATATTTCAGAAAGGGCAGTGTCCCAGTCTTTTAGGAATACTTGTCACCAACAACTTATATATTTAATTTGTATAATCAGAGGCAATAATCTGTTTTAGCCTCGCCGGACTACAATGAATTTACGGCTCACTAACTGCAGTTGAACTATTGTTTCACCTTCTAGCGTACAGCATAGGACCGACTGAATCCGTTTCTGTGTGTGTTTGTTCTCCTCAAGGGTTGAAGAATCCAGTCAATCTGACAGAAATCTTGTTAGTTAATGTGATAAACTTTGTCTATGAGCAGCTTGTAGAAGTGAGAGCTACAGAAACATAGAACACAAAAGCCTCATCAATGGTGGAGATGTTACACAATGAAAAGCTTGTAGAATATACCTACACGGCAAACAGGAAATATTCCCTCGTTATTCAAACGAGAGGTGAGGAAATGATCTGATCTGTGATACTAACAGTGTGAGGACATGAGAGACATTTGTTTGACTGACGGCACGACATGACATTTTGCATCAAAAGATGCAAATAAGCAGAAATAATGAGGAACCTGCTGTTGGTGAAGGTGTTTTGTAATCACATAGTACAAAGTTCATAATACTCAGTGTAGAAGTCTATAGTCATCTTCTCAGGTTATTGACCCTGGGCTAAATGAAAAGAATATATCAACTTAGTACCTGTAATCCTGCTTTGTGATGGGATTTAACTAACAGAATTTCACACGTTAGAACAAGACCTATGATGTTTGCAACACGAGCATCGAGGAACACAGAACATGAATTTATATGGAGTACCCACTGCAGTACTCACATACCACTGAGCTCCTTCAAAATAGAAAATTAATTTGAAAATGTTTCTTAGTAAGAAAAAAAGGATATAATGTAGAAGGAAAAAAGACAATAGAACATTCGATCCACATGAGAAATAAATATGATTTTTCCTTTTATTTGTTGAAAAACTGTTGTTATTCTTCATGTTTCTTCTTGATGTGTTTCTAAAGTGTTGCTGCACCTTGTTAGGATGACAAGGCCCCTGAGGTGGATGGGTGTGTTTCAGGAGAAAACAGGAAGCAAAGGGGATTGAAAGAAAAACATCCAAACAAGAACATAGTGACAGATGAAGAGCAAATCAAAACTGGTGAGACTGTGTGTGATGTGTAATGAAGCAGGTCCAAGTGAAGTGTTTTGTTGTATCTAACAGTCTTCTGGTGCCTGGCTCAGTACACCAGCATGGAGCAAAGCGGGTCCCCAGAATAAAAAACAAAAAAAAACTTGTTGGGGAACAAAAAGTAAAGTCCGAGCTGAAACACATTGAACTATGTACTTTGGTGAAATACGTACCTTTATTATGCGTGCATGTGTGCAGAACTGTGATATGAGAAATGAAATACATTGATCGTCAAGATGGCGCCAGTGTGTTTGGCCGGCCGTCTGTCGCTGCGCACTTTGGTTTTGTTTGTGGCACTCCTGTCATTTATTGTAGTGGAAGTCGACTCCTTGCTGGTCTATGATCGCCAAACGCTACTGGATCTTCGATCCACGAGTCTAGACTTGGTGAACATTGAATGGAAGAGACATGAAAGTTCCTGCCCTCCTCTCCTGTCTGGGATACCAGCTTACCTGCGCCGTGTGCCGGCTCCACCCTCACACGGAGCGCGACGCAGACGGCGGGGGAAGCGCAGTGGAAGGCTGGTCAAACTAAAGGCTAGCTTGTTGCTTACTGCCCCTGCGTGCAGCAGCTTTGGATCGACGCGTTTTATTCCGACCAGATGCCTTGTTCCTGTGGTTGGTTTAGATGACGTGAAGACACGGATCTATTGCCCCCCTTTTGCCCATGTCCAGCGGCGCGGAGTGAATTTTCACAATCTTCGACCGCTAAATCGGACCTTCTTCCGGGCTACTGCGGAGGCTAGCTGTCCTGTGGCTCCAGCCAGGATAGCGCTGGTAAACGCCAGATCGCTGGTGAACAAGACCTTCGTTCTAAAGGATTTTATTGTGTCTCACGGACTGGATTTCTTCTGCGTAACGGAGACGTGGATCGGTGTTGGTGAATCTAATGCCTTCGCTGAACTTCTGCCGGTTGACTTTACCTATCTGTCTACGCCGAGAACAACGGGGCGTGGAGGTGGAGTAGCGACTGTCTTTAAGAACTGCTTTAAATGTACACAGTTCTCAGTTACCTCTTTCTGCGCCTCATCCTGTGCCTCCTCCTCCTGCTCCTCCTGCTGCGCCTCCTGCACCTCCTACTACGCACCCTCCTGCTCACATCATGCGCCTCCTCTTGTACACATCCTGTGCCTCCTCCCCCTCCTCCTGTACACATCCTGCGCCTCCTCCTCCTCCACCTCCTCAGCCTCCTCCTGTGCCTCCTCTTGCACACCTCCTGCAAAAATTCTGCACCTCCTCCTGCACCTTCTCCTGCACCTCCTCCTGCACCTCTTGCTGCGCCTCCTGCACCTCCTACTACACACCCTTCTGCCTCCTCCTCCCCTCCTCCTCCTACTGCACCTCCTTCTGCAGCTCCTCCTTCGCCTCTTCCTCCCCCTCCTGCAAAAATCCTGCGCCTCCTCTTGCACCTCCTCCTCCCCCTTTCCTCCTCCTCTGCGCCTCCTCCTCCACACATCCTACGCCTCTCCTTGCACACCTCCTGCGCCTCGTCCTGCAAAAATTCTTCGCCACATCCTGCACCTTCTCCTGCGCCTCCTCCTGCACCTCCTCCTGCACACATCCTGTGCCTCCTCCAGAGCCTCCTGCTGCATCTCCTTCTGCGCCTCATCCTGTGCCTCCTCCTCCTCCTCCTCCACACATCATGCACCTCCTTCTGCACCTCCTCCTCCACACCCTCCTGCACACATCCTGCGCCTCCTCCTGCACACATCCTTGCACGTCCTCCTGCACCTCCTTCTGTGCCACATCCTGTGCCTCCTCCCCCCTCCTCCTCCTGTACACATCCTGCGCCTCCTCCTGCACCTCCTCCTCCCCCCTTTCCTCCTCCTCCTGCGTCTCCTCCTGCACACATCCTGTGCCTCCTCCTGCACCTCCTCCTCCTCCCTTTCCTCCTCCTCCTGCGTCTCCTCCTGCACACATCCTGTGCCTCCTCCTGCTCAAATCCTTTGCCACATCCTGCACCTTCTCCTGCGCCTCCTCCTGTACCTCCTCCTCCACACATCATGCACCTCCTTCTGCACATCCTACTCCAAACCCTTCTGCACACATCCTGTGCCTCCTCCTGTACCTCCTTCTGCGCCTCCGCCTGCACCTCCTCCTGCACACATACATACATACAAACATAAAAGTCAATAAATTAAAGCAGTTGAAAACAGAAACTTTTGCAGAAACCCAGCAGCAAGTGTTCAGGTGAGTCGGGATCGATTGTAAAAGGAGGAACCGTTTGTTTGGACCTGTCCTGTTTATCAAACTTGTCCTCCATCAACTCTTTCCACTTGTTATTTGGGCTGATCTGATCACATATGTTGAAAAGATGAGCATTAATAATCTACACAGCAGGAGAGGAGCCATGGCACCGCCAGTCACAGGCGCCGTCCCTGTGGACGTCTGGGGGCGTCCCAATGTAGATAAGATATGTTTTCTGTCAGGACGACTTCAGCTTTCTCTTGTCCTTCAGTGTCTCTCGTCTTCATGCTGCAACAAAATCGGTGGCCATGTTTCTTTTAGTCTTCCAGCCGAGCTCTACATTTCTCCAAGTTGATTTCAGTTCTGGTCATTCCTCTCCCCAGCAGACCTGGAGAAAGTAATACATGTCTTCATCTGGTCCAGGCTGGATTACTGTAACTCCCTTTATTCTGGCATCAGGAGGCTCAATGTTCAAAGACTGCAGCTGGAGCAGAATGCTGCTACCAGGTTTTTAACAGGCACCAGGAGGAGGGACCACATTTCACCAATCCCTTCTTCCTTTCACTGGCTGCCTGTCAGTTTTAGAAGAGATTTTAAAATGCTACTGCTTGTTTTTAAAGCCTTGAATGGTCTGACTCATCCAGATATCAGAGACCTGTTATGATAATAATAACTATTACCAGAGGTTTGTATTTCTCGAAGGAAATACAAGTGTGAATGCTGAAGGTTGAACAAACCTGATCTCCTTTGATCTCTGCATCTCCAAGGCTCCAGTGCTGAGATCATATCAGATTGAAGGAGATCATTGGCTGTTGCTGTGTTAATGGTAAGATCAAAGATTTTCTCCTGCTTTGATCTGCTCTGATCTCCATGAGGTACCTCTCCCATCTGCTTTGTTTGGGACATTTTTTCAAAGTTTTTTTATGATTTGTTCAGACACAGTTAAAGATATAAAAAGCAAACAGCACAGCAGTCATCTCATGAACAAGCTGCACTTTTTTTTTATTTGAATGGCAAATAAGTCATAATAATAATTATAATAAAGATTTTGGATCACTAATGTGTGACTACCTTCAGCATTCACAAAATAATGCATAATATTTATGGCGCCTTTCAAACCACTCAAGGTCACCTCACAAAGTGAAATAAGCCAGACCGTTCCTCTGACAGGGGTCTACTAATGGTACCAAGAACAAGGCTCATTACCAGGGTGACAGAGCCTTTACTCTCCGGACTTCGGCTCTGGAACTCAGGCAGGAAAACTCAATATCCTGTTTTAAGTCTCGTCTGAAAACAAATTTTTATCACTTGGCTTTTATTAACTGGTGTTAACAGCTAACATGTCTTTAGCATTCTCAGGCTAAAGCTACACAGCCAAAGTCACTGGTGTTTGTGTACTTGATCACGTGCCAATAAGAACTTGAAATTGCCATGTGTTAGTGGTTCTCGGTGACAAGAATCCATCAGCGTGTCTGTTAAACTTGACTCTGGTGGGACTCGAACCCAGAGCCTCTGAATGACTTGTCAACTGCTCGGAGTCCAATGCACTATCCATTGTGCCACAGAGCCAAACATTAGCAGACCTCAGTGGTCACACAGTTACAGTATTTCTGTGCTGTAGTTCCCGTTAAGAAGCAAATAGGAAACTCGACATAGAGCTAAGGTTCTTCCTGAAGAGTTTCTAGATATTTATGTGTATAAAGTACCAGAATGGTGTTGTGTGGATCACAGAAACACTCAGGATCATTTAAACCTCGTTCTTCAGAGAAAACGCTAAACTTTTCTTACATTTCGGTGTCGTTCAGGCGACAACAGAGCTCAGAGCCCCTGAAAACACAACTTTTTGAAAATGGCTCCAAAGGTGGAAGTTCTTGGAAAAGCTTCAACTCCATCATCATGTAAACGGGAGAAAAAGTTATTTTCTGGAAACTCTCAGGCTCCGCCCCCTTGTAGACAGAAAAATCTGTTCCTGGTCACCATGTTGGTCGTAACTAGTTCTTCTGCACATGCTCAGTAGAGACAATCAGAACAACGTTTCCTCTGTGGTGTCATGACTGACAGTCCATATTCTCCTTTTATTTTGACAGTCACCATAATAACAATCCAACTTGGCCGTCTGTCCATGAGAGTCTCTGTGTAGAAACTACTTATATTACTTATAACTACTTACATTAAAGCCACATTACATGAACTCAATCATATTGGTAGTTTAGTAAAAAGAGAAGGTTTCCTGGTGGAGCTCAGACCTTCAGGATTCTTGCTCCTGCTCATGTTAGACAGATAAACTGTAATATCCTTATTCCAGCACTAGAGGCTCTGTGGCGCAATGGACAGCGCATTGGACTTCTAGCCTGGTCTTCAGGGAAGACATTCAAAGGTTGTGGGTTCGAGTCCCACCAGAGTCGTCTTTATTTGGAGGCAGAAGGTGATCGGTTGTGGAAAAGAGACATGTTGATGTTCCTAGAATTCATTAACAGCATCACTTCATATCAGAAGTACCTAGCTTTAGCCTGAGAATGCTAACCGACGTGTTAGCTGCTAGCTGAAGAGACGAATAAATCGCTGCTGCTTCTGGGAGCCGCTAGTTGGTCGTAAACATCCATCACTGCTTTGCTTTTCAAGTCTGTTAACACCTGGAGAAAACAGACGCTCTAGTGGAAAGACCACCATGTTTTGGATTGTTATTATGGTAACTGTCAAAATAAAACCACTGTACTTAAATGTTAAGTACGGAAGACTTTTAGGGCCACTGAAGAAAAAAAAAAATTCCGAAGGCTAGAAAAAAAAATAACCTTCATGCCATCTGATAAAAAAGATGGTCAATGGATTCTAGCGAATGTCTCTCTATCATTCTACTATAGATCTGGGATCCCCCCTCCCTTCTCGTGTCACATGACCCCCGCTTTGAGCCAATCGAGAATGAAACATGGCTGTCATTTCAGGAAATTATGTTTAATTCACGGACTGAGTGTTTCAGATGATGAATATTATGAAGTAGATAACGGCTTTAGAAGCGATTGAAGTAACTCCTCTTCCACCGTCCAATTCATCCATATTAGAAATCAGCGGGCAGCGTTAAGGCAGTGGCGGCACTTTGTGTCATGATCGCCCGTAATGCTACGCTTAGCGACCCGCTAACCTCCGGGACTCGACGTGAAAAGTCATTTTACACACAAAATACTAGAATGAGCTTCGATAGGCCTTTTCTCACACAGCTGCTAAATCCCGTGTTTTCATGTGCAGTACAGACTAAGTTACGGGTATAAACGCTTTATCGTGAGTTGCCATGACACGAACCCAGAAATGAGGTCCCTTTGTCGGGGTCAGTCCACAGAAAGCACCGCTGAATCACCGTTTTCACATAAAAACTTTTTTTTATAAGAACTGGATAGTATATGTCGTTATTCATGGTACAGTGGAGGAACTCTTGGAAATTCATGTTCAGAAACATTGTCCGGAGCTGTATAGGCGGAGATGCCCACCTGTGCCACCATCAGGTGGGCATGACAACGCCGACTGGCACAGCCTGTGACCCCGCAACTGATTAGTTCACGCGCTGGGACCAAATTTTCAAAAAAACCACTTTATATAGTGAGATATGAAAGTAAAAACAACAGCAGTGAAAACAGTCAAAATGAGCTTTAGGGCCCAAAGGGTTAAAAACCTCCACCTCTTGCCATCAATTCTTGCCTACTACCGTGAATAACTGTTGATGTCAGCGCATTTATATTTATTTCATTGATCCTTTGGTGTACCACTAGAGGGAGCCCCGAGTACCACTAGTGGTATGCGTACCACACTTTGAGAATGACTCATCTACACTATACTAACAAGGAGATGTGAGTTCATCCACTGTCTCAGTCTCTCAGGGGCGGAGCCAAACTCTGCACAGACGCTTGTGTAACCACGGCGGCGTGTCACTCAAACTGTGGGGGAGGGGCTCACGCAGCACAGCAGTTGGATCACATGACCTCTCTTGGTGGGAACCTGGTCCTATGTGAGCGTTGGTGGTTCAGTGGTAGAATTCTCGCCGGGAGGCCCGGCTTCAATTCCCGGCCTATGCAACAGACCTTTTCTGAACCCTACTTTGTGAACAGTTGACATAAATATCACACCGTGGGTTTTTTTCTTACTGGTCAACTTATGCTGATTTTCCCTCCTCCTCCTCCTCCTCCTCCTCCTCCTCCTCCTCCTCCTCAGCTTCAGGGTCCATCATGCAGCCATGACAGCCACTGCGACATCAAGTGCACTCGTGTTCCAATTCTCCATTAACGCCGCTGCGTCCTCGTAAATTTGCATTTCCACACTTCTGAGGACGCCTTGCAAGTAGTTACTCATGACGTAGGCGAGTACACACTGGTGTTCTAAGAATTGGAAAACGGCCTCTGTCACCAACTCTTTCATACTTATCCTGTTTGAAATAAATTGTTTCCTCCAGTCAGTATGTACCGGTACTTTATGATACAGTATGGGTTTTAATGTGTTTTCACTGACTAAAGTTGTGGATGGCACTGAAAGTACTGTACCAAACCGTCACCCTCATGCTTGATGATGTGGACTTGTTGGGTTTCTCCTGTAAAAACACCAAGAAATGACTGTCTTGTATTCGGTGCTCGATAAGTAAAGTAGACTGAGACTGAGCAACAACACAACACTACTGCTTGGACATGTTTACTGGATCACATCATGGATGATGGATAGATGGATGGATGGATGGATGGATGGATGGATGGATGGATGGATGGATGGATGGTCATAATTTATTTACACATGTTATAGATAATATCAAAGTAAGTGGTGTATTAGTCAGTGATTTCATGTCTGTTTGTTTTTGTTTTTTTACTGTTTACAATAAAAAACACAGAAACATTAAAACAGACAACAGATAGATATTAGTACACATGAGTCAGAAGAGAGGAATCCCTGGAAAAACTAGTTATTGAGGTGCAATCAGATGACTGGGAACTCATTTATAAATACAAGAGAAAGTGAAATATAAAGATGTTTAATGGATGACAAAGGGCTTAAAAATGCATCCAAGAAGAAGATTACATGACATAGAGAATCCAATAAATGATGAACGAAGGAGATGGAAAATAAATACAAGAAATGTAAACATAAGTTCACTCATATAATGAGAAAATGTAGGAAAAATTATTTTAAGAAAGTACCAGAAAACAATAAAGACCATGTCAGCTGTAAATAGAAGGTTCTACATAGTATTATTCAACAGGCTTCAAGTAAGGATACTGTAATTGAAAACAGACACACTTCACGAGCACATTACAACTCTACAAAGCTGATTTCCTTTGATCTGAGCGTCTCCATGGCTCCAGTGCTGATCTCCTATCAGATCAAAGGAGATCAGTGCCTTTTGCCATGGAGATGCTCAGATCCAAGATTTCCTCCGGCTTTGATCTCCGTTGATCTCCATCCGGTGCCTCTCCCATCCACTTTGTGATGAAAGGCTCATTATTGTTCTTTTTCATAACCTTGGTGATGACTTCATCATTAGATTCAGGTATGCTGAAGCAGGCAGAGAACTAAAACATGCAGGACACCAGCACTCTCTGACCCAGTTTGGACACCCTGTCGTAGACCATCAAGAGACAGCTTAGTTTTATCCTACTGATGACGTGTTGCTGCAATAGTCATCTTGCTCAGTTTCAAGTTTTTTCCCACAGACAACAGAGCACTCTTTAACAGGATTTGACAGATAGTGACATGGCGCGGCCAGCAGGGGGCAGCAGCGAGGTTGACTTGCTCTTTTTTTTATTTTTTTTTTTATTTTATTTATAGCTTTTTTGTACAATACAAAACAAAAACACACACAGATTGACAAGACGAGAATACCCAGGGAACAGTATTACACATAGTATTTAGAGGCAAGGGGTGTACAGGTAGATGTCCAAAGATGCCAATAGCCTGCAAAAAGGAACATAATCCCCTGCATGAAAGAAAAAAAACAAAAAATCTGTCCTTCTCTTAAAAACAGTCCTGGGGAGAAAACAAACAATAAAACAACACAAAACAAAACACACATGGGTGGGAGTCAGTCATAATCCTCAATGAGTATGCCAAATAGTCACAATTTACACACATTATACACACAATATAGCAGCACAGACCATCAGTGTATACAGTCAGCTCTCATCGAGCATAGCCAGAAAAGGCTTCCACACTTCAATGAAATGACCAGGAGAGTTCTGTTTGCTAGCACGAATCTGCTCCATCTTACCAATGAGAAGCATTTCATTGAGCCACCTTTTGAAGCATGGTGGTGTTGTAGACTTCCAGTTGAGCAATATCAGTTTCTTTGCTGCAACCATTCCTGCGTTAATAGCCTGCCTTTGGTGGGAGGGAAAAGGCCTTGTCAGGTCGGAGCTGCCAAATATTGCTAAGTTGAAGTCTGGCTGAATGTTTGTTTTGTATTGTATGGAAAACCAATTAAATATGTCCCTCCAAAAATGAATCAGTACTGGGCAATGCCAGAACAGGTGTGATAATGAACCTTCTGCAGTACCACACCTGTCACACAAGGGGGAGACTGAGTCAAAGATCTTATTGAGTTTAGTTTTGGAGTAATGCAGTCTATGTATAACTTTGAATTGAATTAGCCTATATCTAGAGTTGACAGAACAGCTCTTTATACTCGACAAACCCTCCTCCCAGAGTTGATCTGACACTGGAGCCCCCAGCTCTCTAGCCCAGGCCTCCCTGAGATGACCTGTACTTACTGGTGTCATAAAAACAGATACAAAGCGAGAAACAAGATGTTTGGAGTTTGGATGTGAAACCATTAAATCATGAAAAATCTGACTCTTTGTGAACTGTGGGATTGATTCCTGTACAAAGTGCCTGACTTGAAGATAGCGGAAGAAATGTGATTGGGGGAGATTAAATTTAGTTTGAAGCTGAAGAAATGAAGCAAATTTATTGTCAATATAAAGGTCGCCAATACAACAGAGTCCCTTCTCTCTCCAATTCAGAAAAACACTGTCCATTAACCCTGGCTTAAACAAATGATTATATGTGATAGGAGTTTGCACTGTGATGTTTGGTAAACCAAAAAACTTCTTCATTTGGTTCAAAATCTTTATGGAATTTCTGAGGATGAAATTATGACCGAGTAATTGGCGTGACGGTTGTGACCTCGAGAACAGCAGAGCCGGAAGAGAGGTTCCTGAAACAGACATGGCTTCGATTTTTAACAAAAGTGGAAAGGTGGCAAAACAGTCTCCATCAGGGAAGCCCCACTGCCAGAAAGTAAGTATTCTCGCATTTGCAGCCCAGTAATAGTGCCTAAAAACAGGAAGACCAAAGCCACCGCTGCTTGTATCTTTCTGCAGGTGAGATTTAGAGATGCGAGGAGGTTTACCGGCCCACAAAAACGAGAGAACAACTAAATCTAGCATTTTAAAGAAAGACAATGGTAACAAAACAGGAAGATTTTGGAAGAGATACAGGAATCTCGGGAGCGTAACCATTTTGATCGCGTTGGTGCGGCCGATCATAGAGAGGGGAAGCAATTTCCAAGTCCTTATATTGAGCTTGAGTCTTTCTATCATGTCCAAAAAGTTTAATTTCATTAAAAGTTTAGGGTCTCTGGATATCTTCAGGCCTAGATAAGTTATGTATGTTGTAACAACTTTAAATGGGAGAGATCTTAAAAACACAGGGCTCAGATTATCTTTCAGGGGCATGAATTCACTTTTATCCCAGTTAATTGTATATCCTGACAGTTTTCCAAATGAATTAATGTAATGTAGAAGGTTGGGAACTGAACTTATTGGGTTGGATAGAGAGATCAATAAATCATCAGCATACAAATTTACAAGACTTTCTACATTACCAAATTGTACACCGTGAATACCTGGGTGATTCCTGATTCCCACTGCAAGAGGTTCCAAAGCTATATTAAAAAGAAGGGGAGAGAGAGGATCTCCCTGCCTCACACCACGTTGCAATTCAAAAGGTTGAGACTTATCCATGTTAGTGAGGATTGAGGAGACAGGATTAGAATAAATCATTTTAACCCACTCTATAAAGTTCACCCCAAACCCAAACCGTTTTAGTGTCTCAAACATATATGGCCATTCAATCTGATCAAATGCCTTTTGGGCATCCAGGGATATAACAGCAGCTTGTGTATCCTTTTTGTGGGGCGAGTATATGGTGTTTAAAAGCAAACGAACGTTACAAATGAGAATCTACCGGGGATAAAACCAGTTTGATCGCGATGTATAATTACGATGTATAATTACGGGTTGATGGATGATGGATGGATGGATGGATGGATGGATGGATGGATCGATGGAGGGATGGAGGGATGATTGACGGATGGATGGATGATGGATGGATGGATGACGGATGGATGAATGATGGATGATGACGGATGGATGGATGATGGACGGATGACAGATGGATGGATGGATGGATGCATGGAACGATGACAGATGGATTGATGGATGACGGATGGATTACGGATGGATGGATGGATGGATGGATGGATTGATGGAAGGATAATGGATGGATGGATGAATGGAAGGATGGATGAATGGAAGGATGGATTGATGAATGGATGGATGGATGGATGGATGGATGGATGGATGGACGGATGGAACGATGACAGATGGATTGATGGATGACGGATGGATGACGGATGGATGGATGGATGGATGGATGGATGGATTGATGGATGGATAATGGATTGATGGATGAATGGAAGGATGGATGAATGGAAGGATGGATGGATCGATGGATTGATGGATGAAAGTATGGATGGACGGATGGACGGATGGATGGATGGATGGATGGATTATAGATGGATGGATGAAACGATAAAAGACTGATGATGGATGGATCGATGACAGATGGATGGATGGATGAATGACGGATGGATGGATGGAAGGATGGTTGGATGGATGGATGGATGGGTGGATAAATGGATGGAAGGATGGATGGATGGATGGATGGAGGGATGGATGGAACGATGACAGATGGATTGATGGATGACGGATGGATGACGGATGGATGGATGGATGGATGGAGGGATGGAGGGATGATGGATGGATGGATGGATGATGGATGGATGGATGACGGATGGATGAATGATGGATGGATGACGGATGGATGGATGATGGACGGATGACAGATTGATGGATGGATGACGGATGGATGGATGACGGATGGAAGGATGGATGGAACGAAGAAAGTGGAATGGATGGATGGATGGATGGGTGGATGGACGGATGGAAGGATTGATGGATGGATGGAACCAGGACGGATAAACGGATCACGGATGACGGATGGATGGATGGATGGATGGATGGATGGAATGATGGATGGAGGGATGATGGACGGATGGATGGATGACGGATTGATGGATGACGGATGGATGAATGATGGATGGATGACAGATTGATGGATGACGGATGGATGGATGACAGATGGATGGATGGATGGATGGATGGATGGAACGATGACAGATGGATTGATGGATGACGGATGGATGACGGATTGATGGATGGATGGATGGATGGATGGATGGATTGATGGATGGATGACGGATGGATGGATGAATGGAAGGATGGATGAATGGATTGATGGATGGATGGATGGATTGATGGATGAAAGTATGGATGGACGGATCGACGGATGGACGGATGGATGGATGGATGGATGGATGGATGATGGATGGATGGATGAAACGATAAAAGACTGATGATGGATGAATCGATGACAGATGGATGGATGGATGGATGACGGATGGATGGATGGATGGGTGGATAAATGGATGGAAGGATGGATGGATGGATGGATGGAGGGATGGAGGGGTGATGGACGGATGGTTGGATGACGGATGGATGGATCGATGAATGGATGACAGATGGAAGGATGATGGATGGATAACAGATGGATGGATGGATGGAACGATGACAGATGGATTGATGGATGGATGGATGACGGATGGATGGATGGATGAATGGAAGGATGGATGAATGGAAGGATGGATGGATGAATGGATGGATGGATGGATGGACGGATTTAACGATGACAGATGGATTGATGGATGACGGATGGATGACGGATGGATGGATGGATGGATGGATGGATTGATGGATGGATGGACGGATGGGACGATGACAGATGGATTGATGGATGATGGATGGATGACGGATGGATGGATGGATGGATGGATGGATGGATGGATGGATGGATTGATGGATGGATAATGGATTGATGGATGAATGGAAGGATGGATGAATGGAAGGATGGATGAATGGAAGGATGGAGGGATGATGGACAGATGGATGGATGGATGATGGATGGATGGATGACGGATGGATGAATGATGGATGGATGACGGATGAATGGATGATGGACGGATGACATATTGATGGATGATGGATGGATGACGGATGGACGGATGACAGATGGATGATGGATGTATGGATGGATGGATGGATGGATGGATGGATGGATGAATGGATGGATGAAACGATAAAAGACTGAATATGGATGGATCGATGACAGATGGATGGATGATGGATATTGGATATTGGATGGATGGATGGATTGATGGATGGATGGATGGAACGATGACAGAAGTATGAATGATCGATGGATGACAGATGGATGGATAGATGATGGATGGATGACGGATGGATTACGGGTTGATGGATGATGGATGGATGGATGGATGGATGGATGGATGGATGGATGGATCGATGGATGGATCGATGGAGGGATGGATGGATGATGGATGGATGGATGACGGATGGATGAATGATGGATGGATGACGGAAGGATGGATGATGGACGGATGACAGATGGATGGATGGATGGAACGATTCAATTCAATTCAATTCAATTTTATTTGTAAAGCGCTAAATCACATCAACAAACATCTCAAAGCGCTCTTACAATGATAGAGTACAACAGAACCCAACTAAACCTTCCAAAGCAAGCAGGTGTAACAAGCAACAGTGGAAACCAGGAAAAACTCCCTCGCATGGAGAGAAGTTCAAGAACTCCCTCTTCAGGAAGAAACCGTGGGGCAGACCCTAGACTCTGGAAGGACGGCCATCCGCCTTGACCGGTTGGGGGGAGAAGTACATGGGATAGGACAGGGAGAGAGAGGAAGAGAAGAGAGAGAGAGAGTGGCAGACAGGCCAGATAAGTACAAATACTAAGAAAAGTCTATGATGAGCGTTGGTCTGATGATGAGCCAATCTCAGTCTGGAGTTTAAGGGCCGTGCCGTTGCGGTGGGGTCCCGGTGCTGTGGGGGGGTCGGGTAGTAGGACCGTCGTAACTCCACTCTGTGAGTCTTGGGTCTGATCCCCTGGATCCTGCTCTCCTCCTGTCAGGGATAAAAAAGACGGCGGCAGTGTCTGGTGGCTCCAGTAATGTTGTTACACAGAGAGAAAGAAAGAAAGACAAGAAACAGAACCTCCAAATGTAGAGTTCCTCCCTTTAACGGGAGAGAAAAAATCCCCTCAGCAGTCTAGGCCTATAGCAGCTCAACTTAGTGCTCCTATTTTATTCCTATTTTATTCCTAAGGATAAGCTTTATCAAATAGGAATGTTTTTAGTCTACTCTTAAATAAACTAATGGTGTCGGCCTTTCGGACCGAGGCTGGTAGTTGATTCCAGAGTAAAGGAGCCATATGGCTGAAACTCCTGCCTCCTGTTTTACTTTGAAGGACTTTAGGGATTACCAACAGTCCTGCATCCTCAGAGCGAAGGGCTTGTGGAGGGTGATAAACTTCTAGAAGTTTCTCGATATAGGACGGAGCCTTCTGATGAAGAGTTTTATATGTGATCAGAAGGATCTTGAATCCTATTCTAGATTTAATTGGAAGCCAGTGTAAGGATGCTAAGACTGGGGAGATGTGCTCTCTTCTTCCAGTTCTGGTTAGTAAACCTGCAGCAGCGTTCTGCACTAGCTGTAAGGTCCTAACAGAGGAGTTTGGACATCCTGACATTAGGGAGTTACAATAATCTAATCTTGAAGTCACAAAGGCATGAATAATTTTTTCTGCATCTTTGAAGGACAAGAAGTTTCTAATTTTTGCAATATTCCTTAGATGGAAGAAGGCTGTCCTGGAGACATGTTTAACATGGGAAATAAAGGACAGATCCTGATCAAAAATAACACCCAGGTTCCTAATATCACTGTTAGAGGTTAAGGTAATATTATCTAACCTAATCAGACTGTCTGAAAAGTTATCCCTGAGCTTTTTAGGACCTAGGATTAGAACCTCAGTCTTGGATGTGTTGAGCATTAAGAAGTTGATAGACATCCAGGACTTAACGTCCCTGAGGCAGGACTCTTGTTTAACAAGTTGGTCGGCCTGATTGGCTTTAATTGATAAATATAGCTGAGTATCATCTGCATAACAATGAAAGTTAATGCTGTGTTTCCTAATTATATTTCCGAGTGGCAACATATAGAGATTAAACAATATCGGTCCGAGGACGGAGCCTTGTGGTACTCCACACCGGACCCGTTCATGCATTGAAGATTTGTTATTTACATGAACAAATTGAAACCGGTCAGATAAATATGATTTAAACCAGTTTAAGGCTAAGTTTTTAATGCCGACGGCATCTTCTAATCTCCTTAAAAGTATATTATGATCGACAGTATCAAATGCGGCACTAAGGTCCAGAAGAACTAAAACCGATAGAAGACCTCTATCTGAGGCCGTTAGAAGGTCATTAGTAACTTTTAGCAGTGCAGTCTCTGTACTGTGGTTCATTCTAAAGCCGGACTGAAGGTCCTCTAACAGATTATTCTCGTGCAGATAATCATTGAGTTGTTTAGCGACTACTTTCTCCAGAACCTTTGACAGGAAAGGAAGGTTGGAGATGGGCCTGTAGTTTGAGAGAAGGCTTGTGTCTAAGTTTGGCTTCTTAATGAGAGGTTTAATAACTGCTAGTTTAAAGGATTGGGGCACATAGCCTATTGATAGAGACTGGTTAATAATTGCGAGTATAGAATTATTAATTAGTGGCAGTGCCTCTTTCAGAATTCTAGTAGGAATTGGGTCCAACAGGCTAGTAGTTGGTTTAGCAGAAGAAATAAGGGAATTTAGTTCGACTAGTTGTATTTGCTGAAAGCATTCCAGATGACTGTTAGGTTTAACCAGTTCCTCTGTTATGGGGCTAACGGACGGTAGGGTTTGATGAATGTTATCCCTAAGCGTTGTAATTTTATTTTGAAAGAACGTCATGAAGTCCTCACTACATATATTGATAGGAATGGTGGGCTCAACGCTATTTTGGTTCTTGGTCAGTTTGGCTACAGTACTGAAAAGAAACCGAGGGTTGTTTTTGTTTTCCTCTATTAAGGATGAGTAGTAATTAGTTCTACTTCTACTCAGAGCTTTCTTATAAGTTTTGAAGCTATCCTTCCAGGCTATATAATCTAGGTCTGTTTTTGTTGAACGCCAAGTTCTTTCTAATCTACGGGAGCGTTGTTTAAGCTCGCGGGTTGATGAGTTAAACCATGGGGATGACTTTTCCTGTTTTTTCATTTTCATTTTTTGAGGAGCTATGTCGTCTAGCGTTGTTTTTAGCATATCTGTCAGACTGTTTGTTAGGTATTCAATGTCTGAGCTAGCAACAGTATACGGGTCAGGAAGATTCACTACTGATTCTATAGCAGAGGGAATTCTTTCCTTGAATTTAGTTACTATGTTATCAGAGAGAGACCTGGTTAACACAGCTTTAGCCGGAGGTTTATAACTATTTAGAACAAAGTCAAAGGTTATTAAGAAGTGATCTGACAGGAAATCATTGTGAGGAGAGATGGTCAGATGCTCTATATTCAAACCATAAGTTAGAATAAGGTCTAAGGTGTGTAGATGTTTATGGGTAGGCCCGTCTACTACCTGAGAGAAACCTAGAGAGTCAAGTGTAGATTTAAAGCTGGCACTGAAACTATCATTTTCTACGTCAACATGAACATTGAAGTCTCCTACCATGATAACCTTATCTTTAGTCAGGGCTAGATCTGACAAAAATTCAGAGAATTCAGTTAGAAAAGTTGAATAAGGTCCAGGAGGACGATAAATGATTACAAATTCTACAGAATTTACTATTTTATTTGACGGGTGTCGCATGGTCATGCTCAGACTCTCAAAAGAACTAAAGTTGGGTTTTGGGTTCATGTTAATTAGTAACTGAGAGTTAAAGATGGCTGCCACGCCCCCTCCTCGACCACTTTCACGAGCTATTTGAGTGTTAATATGACTTGGAGGGGAGGCTTCATTTAGACTAACATACTCATCTTTACGTAGCCAGGTTTCTGTTAATCCAAAGAGATCAATGTTGTGTTCGGTTATCAGATCATTGACTAGAAGAGCTTTGGATGATAAAGATCTAATGTTTAGGAAACCACATTTAATTTTTTTGTCTTGATTTTGTCTAGTTTCACACTTGATACGGATTAAGTTTTTGTAGTCATTAGAAGTTGTTTTCCTAGGTTTAGATAGTTTTATACTTGTGGTGGTCCGAGGGATAGACACAGTCTCTATGGGATGTTTAACTAAGTTAGCTATGGTTGGTGACTGCCCAGAGGGAAACTCAGAGAGGCGTGTAGGACTGCGACTCTGTTGCCTGGTCCCCACTCTGGTGCGTCAGGATGGAGGAGCTAAGCTTTTAGCTATGTTTCTAGATAAGAGGTACGCTCCATCCAACGTGGGATGGATGCCGTCCCTCCTGATGAGACCAGGCTTGCCCCAGAAGGACTTCCAATTATTAATGAAGCCTACCGAGTTACTGGGACACCACCCTGACAGCCAGCGGTTAAAAGATGACGTGCGGCTAAACATCTCGTCACTGATGAGGTTTGGGAGGGGGCCAGAGAAAACTACTTCGTCTGAAATGGTCCGCGCGTATGTGCACACTGCCTCTACGTTAGCTTTGAGGACCTCAGACTTCTTCAGGCGAACGTCGTTTCCACCGCAGTGGATTACAATCCGTTTAAATCTCCGTTTTTTCTTGGTCATTAGCTTTAGCTGGGACTCAATGTCGCCTGCTCTGGCCCCAGGCAGGCAGCTAACTGTGGCCGCTGGTTGTCCTAGGTTAACGTGTCTCACTATTGAGGAGCCAATAACCAGCGTGTCCTTCTCAGCCAGCGTGCTGCTGAGTGGGCAAACATATTGGAGACACTGACGGAGGCCTGCGGGGTGTAGCGGGGGTGTCCGGTAGACTTCTTGCTGCTACGTTTACCCCTGGCAGTCACCCAACCGCCCTGTTGACTTTGTAACATAAATGTTGAGTTGGAAGTTCAAACTTCAAAGTCACGACATCTTACCACAGTCCTCAAGGCTTCAAAGGAAGCTCTCTGAAGTGATGAAGTTTATCAATGATGCACTTTTAATCTGAGGATCCACCGTTGAAATCCCGAGGCTTTTCTGAAACATGAGTCAGCACAATGTAAACTATTGATGTGTGTCTTTTCCACTGGAATTATTTGTCCCCTGCTAGGAAACACAGTTTAAACCCTTCGATAGCTCAGTTGGTAGAGCGGATCCTGGATTCATTTGCCAGAATGACTCTGAGCCGATGTTCATTCAAGACTTTTGAGGCGTTACAATGGAAGGAAAGTCCTCCTCAGGACTACGTCAACCAGGTGGATGGAGAGTCTTCACAGGTAGTTGAGGAAGTATGAGTGAGCACAATGGAAACCAAGCTGATCCTGTGGTGATCCAGTAGTTAGTACAGGGGTTCTGATGTTAAATTTCCATATCTTCATGAGAAATCACCTCATGTAGGCCAGAATAGCTCAGCTGGGAGAGCGTTAGACTGAAGATCTAAAGGTCCCTGGTTCAATCCCAGGTTTCGGCAAAGACTACTCTACTAGTGGTCGTAATGGAAGCAGGATAGAGAGTCATTTAAGTAACTACACAGGACTCTGCTGACTCAAAAAACACTACCAAATTTAAATCTTCAATAAAACCTGAACCAGCCGTCAGTATATTTATGATGAATTGGTACATAACCAAACAAAGTTATCATAGTATCTAGTCATATTGACCCCCAGTATGGGTGATTTATTAAAAGTTGATAGTTACTGTACTTACCTTGGAGAAACACAGCAGGAAGATCTACAGCTGTCTCCTCTCCAGTACTGTCTTTTGTTGAGGAAATCAAAGTTATTAACAACAATATACTGTAGTCAGATTCAGCGCTCTCAGTATACACTCAGTAATCTCCGTCTGATCTCTCCCTACATGTACTTGCCGGCCAGGCAGAGAAAAACTACCAAAACGTTCCTACGATGAACAAGATGGTCTGGATACTACTGAAATAAACAACACAACAGTTGCAGGTCACTGAGTCTGGTTCTTCTTTTGGTGATCCCTGATGGTTCCTGGTTCTTCTAGATCAGTCATGTGATTGGCTGGTTAGCTCAGCTGGTCAGAGTGTGGTGCTAATCACACCAAGGTCTTGGGTTCAATTCCCAAACTGGCCATTGAGCTGACTGCTAACAAGTAAACCTGTGGAGTTCAGTTATCTCAGCTCTGTAATGATATATTAACTTTTCTTTTTTTTAACATGAGGAACTAATGTGAAAGAATCTTTTGGACATGAACAGTCTGAGAGTCCAAACTCCTTTGTGGTCACATCTTCAGCTCTGTAATGAAAGAGGGACTTTTTTCATTGATTGATTTATTTTTTGTTGACATCACTGGTGTTGCTCTTTATTAGTTTTCCTGGTATTTATCAGACAGAGGCTGCTCTTTGTTGTGGTGTCCCTCAAGGCTCTGTTTTGGGTGGCCTTAATGTTAACTTACATTTTTATGAAGACGACACACAACTGAACATCCCTATAAAGCCTTGCTCTACGGATTCTGCCTCTATCCTGTCCTGCCTCACAAAAGTAAAGAACCAAAGTCCAAAAACTTTTTACAGCTAAACGGTTTAAAACCTGAAATCATTTTGATCGCCCCCAATGGACCCGGTTCTGGTGGTTTTAAAAACGTTTGCTCTAGTCTTGGTAGCTCATTGAGCAATGTTTGAAAAGAGGCCCACAATTTAGGTGTGGTGTTCGACTCCGACCTGTCCTTTGACTGTCAGGTGACCAAGGTAGTCCAATCCTGCTTTGCTCATGCAACCATACCACATTTTTTAAAGGAGGAGTACAAATATTAGTACTAACCTTAAGCTACTTGCCAATAGCACGTACTGGTATGAGTCCTAATTAAATGTATAAAGCCTCATTTCTACTCTCTACATAAAAGATATGTGGAGACTTTTTGCTGCAGACCAGCCTGACAGTCTCCAGTTCACCTAGATAGATTCTCGGCACTGCGCTGTGTCCTGTAGACCAAGGGACACAGTTCACTGTTTATGAGATTATCAGTCACTTTAATCATGGTTAGCATGGTTAGCATGTAGCATTACTGCTGTGTGAGCCCCAAAACTCTTTCACATGTAGCATGTAGCATGTAGCATGACACAGAGTTACGAGCTGAGCAGTTTTACTGAGTGACATCATTCTAACTCTGGTGGTCCAAATGTCTCTGGTGGACAAGTTGCTGCTGTTGGACGGACTATCTTTTTCCTACTCTTGATATTTTGTCTTTGTCCACTTTTTTCACTCATTCATACTGAAGAATCTCCTCATCGACCTCCAGGAGGCCCGACTGCTGTGTGTGTGAGTGTGTGTGTGCGCCTGGTTGGATGAGAAGTGAAGATGGAGCAGCCAGTTACTGCTAAAACTTACTAGAATAGATGTTTTTTTAAATTAAAGTGAACATGAAAGTGGGAATGGGAGTTTTTGTTTTATTAAAATGAAAATCAAGGTGAAAATATGATTTTCTATCAAATTAAAGTGACAATGAAAGTGAGAACAGGAGTTCCCCCCTCACCTCCAGAGGAACATAGAGAGTGAGCTACCAGCAGCTTCTCCCTGTGGAAGGGAACATCAGTCCTCACCTCCAGAGTGAACATAAGTCATGTCTGTATATTACATCCATCATCCATCCATCCATCCATCCATCCATCCATCCATCCATCCATCCATCCATCCATCCATCCATCCATCCATCCATCCATCATCCATACATCCATCCATCCATCCATCATCCATCATACATCATCCATCATCCATCCATCCATCCATCATCCATCATCCATCCATCCATCCATCCATCCATCCATCCATCCATCCATCCATCCATCCATCCATCCATCCATCCATCCATCCATCCATCCATCCATCATCCATGATGTGATCCAGCAAACATGTCCAAGCAGTAGTGTTGTGTTGTTGCTTCTCATTGTCAATAGAACCATGAGAAAGTATGAGAGTGACTGATACGCTTGTATGATCACTGGACCTTTTGAAAGCAGTCAGACTCTCATACTGTACCAGTAGCATCTGTGTCATTCACAGCCCGTCTCCATCTTAACTGGACTTTCTGTGTACACATATGATTTTGTGTTTTCATCTGTGGACTGGTGACTAGTGAGTGTGTTGCCTTCAGTGGCAAAGGGAAATACAACCTCTGCATGAACAGGAATCATGGAGCCTCCCCCTTCTCAGCTCCAAGTGTCCAAATCTGAACAGCTGGTCTGGGTTCTGAGTGGAAGCTGAGGTGGTCATGTGCCTGGGCCTCCAGACTAATCCACTCCACTCCAAGTCCGAGTGTAAAACTCAGTCTCAGTCTCAGTCTCTATCTTGGTGCACTCTCACTCAAGTAATCAAGAAAGTAACTAAGTTACTTTTAAAGGACTAATGAGTAATCAGTAATACTACTGATAACCCTCAGAGTAACTCTCTCTCTCTCTCTCTCTCTCTCTCTCTCTCTCTCTCTCTCTCTCTCTCTCTCTCCCTCTCTCTCTCACGGTGCAACCTCAGCTCCGCCCACGACTCCCAGAGTCCAGATCCATATTTCACTTTCTCTTGTATTGTTTGATTGTACACTCATAGTGACAGGACGTCTTTTCCTTTATAAATGAGTTCCCAGTCATCCGATTGTACCTCAATAACTAGTTTATCCAGGGATTCCTCTCTTCTGACTCATTTGTAATGATATCTATCTGTTGTCTGTTTTAATCTTTCTGTGGTTTTTATTGGAAATAGTAAAAAAACAAACAGACATGAAATCACTGATATCATTGACTAATACACCTTTATACGTTTTCTTCATTTGACTTTTATTTGCTGATTGTTTCATCTGAATGTTTAATCTGTTCCACCTCTTTAAGTTACATCAATAACCAATGCCCCCTGGTGGCCGCGCCCTGTCACTATCTGTCAAATCCTGTTACAGAGTGCTCTGGTGTCTGTGGGAAAAAACTTGAAACTGAGCAAGATGACTATTGCAGCAACACGTCATCAGTAGGATAAAACTAAGCTGTCTCTTGATGGTCTACGACAGGGTGTCCAAACTGGGTCAGAGAGTGCTGGTGTCCTGCATGTTTTAGTTCTCTGCCTGTTTCAGCATACCTGAATCTAATGATGACGTCATCACCAAGGTTGTGAAAAAGAACAATACTGAGCCTTTCATCACAAAGTGGATGGGAGAGGCACCGGATGGAGATCAACGGAGATCAAAGCCGGAGGAAATCTTGGATCTGAGCATCTCCTTGGCAAAAGGCACTGATCTCCTTTGATCTGATAGGAGATCAGCACTGGAGCCATGGAGACGCTCAGATCAAAGGAAATCAGCTTTGTAGAGTTGTAATGTGCTCGTACTCATCCTTACATTTTTCTAGAAATTTGTCTTCAATCACCTTTTCTCTATCTACACCCTCTACTTGAACCTTTACCTGTTTATTTATTTCATATTTTCCAAATATCATGATTTTGGTTTGACCTAGATTTATTGAATTAGAGTTCATTTCTCTGAATGTATCTAGTATGTCGTTGAAGAGTTTTTCTAGGATTTGGGAGAATTGTGGGTCTGTAGTTTGTGAAGTGTGTCTGTTTTCAATAACAGTATCCTTACTGGAAGCCTGTTGAATAATACTATGTAGAACCTTCTATGTACTGCTGACATGGTCTTTATTGTTTTTTGGTACTTTCTTAAAAGAATTCTTCTTACATTTTCTCATCATATGAGTGAACTTTGTTTTACATTTCTTGTATTTATTTTCCATCTCCTTCGTTCATCATTTATTGGATTCTCTATGTCATGTATTCTTCTCCTTGGATGCATTTTTTAAGCCCTTTGTCATCCATTAAACATCTTTATATTTCACTTTCTCTCGTATTTATAAATGAGTTCCCAGTCATCTGATTGTACCTCAATAACTAGTTTTTCCAGGGACTGCTCTGTTCTGACTCATTTGTGTTGACATCTATCTGTTGTCTGTTTTAATGTTTCTGTGGTTTTTATTGTAAATAGTAAAAAAACAAAAACAAACAGACATGAAATCACTGATATCATTGACTAATACACCACTTACTTTGATATTATCTATAACATGTGTCAATATATTATCACCGTAAGTGGCCACGTACAGTATTGTTTTTGTTTTGTTGTCATTCATGTTCTGGGGTTCACCCCGCCGACAATTCATGTTTCCAGGTTGTAACTTGCCTACAAATTGTGACGTCACATGCGGGTTTTGACAGTTGACGCACACCGAGACTGACGGGCCTTGACAGAAGCGCGCAAGGAGTGACTGCTATATAAAACATAATCGGTATGTAATTCCAAAAGATGTCACAGAAACGCGTTAAATTAAACTGTGACATGCATGTGTTGCCCTGTGTTTTTGCTTAAGGCAAACTCTGTTGGAGTATTGGGATCATTGAGGAAATGAGGACCGGTGTTTTGAGCCCTTGGTAGGCGAAGCGAGGTGTGTACAATGACAGTGCGTCTATTTGTTTGTTATTATGAGTCGGACACTTTGTATTATTGTTAGATTGAAATGTAATGAAATAAGTGAACTGATGTATTTTTTGTTCATAATATCCTGCAGTTTCACGGTGTACAGTGCTGGTGCCTGTTCTGAAGAACAATGAAAGAAAATAAAAATAAACGTTTGCACCCATTGAGCTCCACACTTTCTACTTGATGCCAAGGGCAGCTACAATCACTAAAGGTTGCACAATGAGAAGTGGTCCTGCAGGAATTCAATTAAAACTCCAATGTATTTATGAAATCTTCCACCTGGCTGGCTGCTGTAACAGAATCTGACGGGCACCACCGTCACCCGGACACTAGATGGCGCTGGTGCGTCCCTCCAAACGACCCCCAGGAGGCCCGGCTGTTGTGTGTTTGTGTATGTGGGCCTGGTTATAGGAGAAGTGAGGATGGAGCAGCCAGTTACTGGTAAAACTAACTCACTAACATCTTGGTGAAAATAGAATATATGTTTTTTTCAAATTAAAGTGAACATGAAAGTGGGAATGGGAATTTTTTTTTTTTTTTATTAAAATGAAAATCAAGGTGAAAATATGATTTTCTATCACATTAAAGCGACAGTTAAAGTGAGAACAGGAGTTCTTTTTCAAATTAAAGTGACTATGAAAGTGAGAACAGGAGTTCTCCTAATAGGGGTCATATGTGGGGTTGTGAGTGACAGCGGTTCAAAGAAAGCTCAGGGCGTTCCCTGATTGTGTTTCCTTCATTGAGATTCAAAGGAAGCGCATAAAAACATTGTTAAAAAGGACGACTGAGGAGGACTGAAGTTTGAAATGAAGACTTTGAGAACTTTACCAGCAGCTGATAGTATGAAGCCAGTTCAAACAAAGCTGCTTTCACACCTAAAAATGTCTTCCTAAATGTTACTCAGCCTCACAATACTTAGAAGGATTTCCACTGTACCTTTACTCTTTAGATGTAATTAAATATTTCACTTTAGTTACAGCTATGGGGTGAATACAGTGTATAGAGAGTTTTGAGTTACATAGGTCGAAGTACCCACTGTTCCTGAAGGCAACACGATCCCACACCCCTCTCAGTGATGGCCACGCCCCTCTCAGCCTAAGCCACGCCCATCTAGGTGGAATTCACGCCCCCACGCCAGAACAAGGCCAAAAGTTTGAACCTGAAAAAATACGATCTGAGAGTAAAAACAAAATCAGAAACTTGAAACCAGTATTTGAATGTGAAAGAAATAAGATCCTAATCTGAAAACATTAAACCTGCAACTGAAAAAATAACACCTACATTTTAAAAACTAAATGAGTGAAACATGAAAATAAAGGATTTTATCAAAAGAATTACAGAGCTGAATCAAAATTATATGTAAGGTGAAAAAACTTTTCATACTCTTATTTTTATTTTGAATACAGAGTTTTTAATTTTTCAAAATTGAAGATTGAACATTAAGATTCAAAATATATTTTTCAATCACATTTATTTTTCAGAAGAATAAACCTTTGGACCTGGATCCAGCTGCATACAGACCGCTCCAATCAGCTGAGGTTGTTTTGACTTGGTCTCTAGAGAGACTTTAACTCTTTAACCTCTGGATCAGCAACCACCTTAAAAAGCTGAGAAGAGTTGACTTCTTTCAAAGTTTGACCTTTTGCTTAGTGGTTTGGCGGCCGCTTCCACTGAGCCTGGAATAATGTGAGTGCACAGCTTTACACATTTAGAAAATAAAAACTACTTTTGGGATATTCAGGGCCTAATTCTCACACAGTATATCTGCCTACAGTACAAACTCAAGTCAACACTCTTGTTCTGATGGAAATGTCAGGATGAACAGATGAACTATTGAGTTATCAAGATCAAGCTGAAAATCACAAAGTCTTGAAAAAGTTCTATTTTCTTAAACCTAACAGGCCAACATGCAATATTTAAACTTGATCCAAAGTACCTAGAAACTTTACTTTAGATTTGTTTTTTACATTTTAAGCAGCAAATACTGTATGAATTAAAATAAATGACTAAAAATAACATTGATGGACTTTTCATTCTTCTGGAGACTCTTCAGAATAAATGTTCCATTTGAAGAAGAAGCAGGTAACACTGCTACATGGACACTATCCAGTGATCAACTTAGCAGGTCCTCCTGAAGGAGAGTGTATTGATCTTCATTAAAGGAAACAACCAGGCTTGTGAGGACACACACTCTTCCTCCTGATGGTGAAGACATCAGACTGAAACAGGAGACGGACAACAGAGCAGTTTAGTCCCATTTAGAAGAGGACAAAGTCAGCATGAAGAGAACAGACTGTGTGAAGTGCAGGCAGCCTGATTTGACTTGTTTTCCACAGGAAGACTATCAACACTCTTAAAACCACACAAATGTACCTGGAGTTGTCATTTCTAGTATACAAGTTGGTGGGTGTACATGGAGTACAATGAATACACTGTCCAACACTGGAAATAACAACACTTCACAATCATTTATGGAAAGATACCTCAGACAGTTTGTCTTCTTCTCAATGCTCTCTCTCAAACTGTAAGAAAATCCCAAACTGTAAAAAAATGGACTCTTCAGAACATAAAAATTATGAAAATGCTGAAATACTTAGCTCTCAGGTGTGTTTAGTTACATAATCAGAGAGCGGCACAGTCCATCAATGTCTCATTACCGCCTGTGGATTCAATTCAGCAGATCAGAGAGGCACCTCATGGAGATCAAAGGAGATCTAAGGATATCAAAGGAGATCTGTGTCTGTTGCCATGGAGACGCTCCCTGCTCAGTGTTGTAGCTACCTGGTCTACCTAGTTACGTCTTCATTTTGATTTTAAAAAGAGATTTCTGTCAAAATCAAGTCAATTAAAGTGAATATCACAATGAAAATAGGACTTTGTTCAAAAAGTTCTAAGTGAAGAAAGAAATCTTGTCAAATCAAAGTATAAAAATGAATTTTTGCGAAATTGAAGTTCTTAGATTGTTATCAACTGAATCAGTTCATGAAAGACAAGGAGGAAAACTCCTGAGGAGCTTGTCTTCACCATTCACTATCAAAGCTTTGATTGTGTGTCTGGTTGCTGGAGCTGCTTTTCTTGGAAGGGTGTGGCTCATTTGTCCAAGAGTTGGTTTCTCTAAGTGGACATTCAATGATCAGGTGACTGAGTCTTTGAATAAAGGTTTGAAACTACTACTACTTTGAGTGGCTTCACCTGTCAAAGATGATAAAGAATATAGAATGATGGTGAAGAAGACTTGAAGAAGTTTGTGGAATGGGACAGAATAGTGTCTCTTGTTTGTGAATGAGACATGTCAGAGCTTGTGGCTCCTCACAATCAAGAGACACTAACTCACTATTAATCTACTTGCTGCTGTGAGACATATAGCTTGGAGATGCTGGGGATTGAACCCAGGACCTCATACATGCTAAGCATGCGCTCTACCACTGAGCTACGTCCCCTGTTTTGGTGTTTTTTATTGAGCTGAATCAGTTCATGTAAGACAAGGAGGAAAAGCCCTGAGCAGCATGTGTCCCTCTCTCACCAGGACACTGTCCCTCTCTCACCAGGACACTCTGGATTGTGGTGTGTGGCTGCTTGCTGGAGGGGAGGATTTATGGAAGTGTTGTCTGTTAGTGAGGATTTCATGGTTGCAGTCAGAACATTTTAGGAGATATTTCACTAACCTGACAACTAAATCATTACCAAACTAGTAAAGATGTATAATAACATGGAAGATGTTGACAATGTTGAAAATCAACTCTCATGTGAAACTGGTACACCTGACCCCGCCCCCCGCTCCACTCTCAGCCAATCACAGGCCACCTCACTGTAATGCTGCGTTCATGTACCATAAAATTATAGGAACCAACAAAGTTTTCTATTTTTCTTTAGTCAAAAGATAGAATGGCAGGAAGCCCCCCGCCTGTTCAGACGGTGGGGGTGTTGTAGACAGCTGTTGGAAGTAACTAAATAAGTTATTTGTAATCTAAATTAGTTACTTTTAAAAGCAAGTAATCTGTAAAGTAACTACGTTACTTTTAAAGGAGTAACTAGTAATCAGTAATATTACTTTTTCAAGGTGGTAACACTGCTTATGAGGGTCTAATCAGGGCTTGTTCATGATGGTGAGTTGATTGTTAGAGTTTCCAGATTGCAGATGTCACACCAAGTGGTGGAACACTCATGGCTGGAGGAAAGAACAACCTGGTTTTCCTGGGCAGTGGAAGGTTTACGGTTCCTTGTAAGCTGGCAAAGTTTGGAGTTCCTTCATGAGTTGACAGTTCTGTCGTGAGCCCTTGGCGTATTGATGACGGCCTGCAGCAGCAAAGATGTGAAGCGTCTTGGTAACAATGCAGGACAGATGTCTGTTGTGGTCTGCAGGTCGCTCAGTTCTGATGAAGACGTTGATCACATCTACCATGCGGTGGTGCTGCAACCAGAGTGCAGGTGTTCTTCCTCCTTTGGCCAGTCATTTGAAGGTTTCTTCAAACCTCTGCTCCCTGCCACTACTGGGTCTGTGTGTCTGGCTCTCATCTTCTCATCAGCCACCTTCTCCATGAAGGTCCTCATGTCACCAACTCCTCCTCAGTGAAGGCCAGTTTCATGATGTGCTGATAGACGACCTCATTCATCAGGAGGTGAGCATGGATTGCCTTGTCTAAACATTCTCCATCCATGATGTGGTTGGCTGTTGTACTCCCAGGATAGATCAACTAGATCACCTCTAGTAGTCCAGAATCTTTTTGATGTTACCCATTGATCCAAGATCAGACTTCAGCAGGTGAAATCCACCCAACCTGGTAATGACAGGTAGATTGACCTGCTCTATGATGTCCACAGCCTTCAGCCAAATGGAAGATCAAAGGTCACTCTAGCGACTCAGCAGAGAGCTGTCTGCACTCTCTGAGAGTGGTAAAGATGGTGTTGAGGTCATGAGGTCACCTTCAATGACTGGGAGGAAGGGGATCTGTGTGCTCTGCTCTGTATCATATGCATGGATTCTCTTCATCCAGCCATTCCAGTTGGAGTGTGGGAACCCGGGGTGGTGGGCTTTGATCAGCCCCCCTGCTGCCCAGAGTGAGGAGTGACTGCTCATGAGCCAGGGAGGAGGAGAGAAACATGATGCTGTTTAATCCTGTCTGTTTCCTGATGGCAAATGGAAGAATGTTGACTTCAGCTCCTCTCGGGATCTTAGCTTTGTCCATCTAGTTGGCAGATTTCCATGTTTCTCTTTCTATTGACAGTTTGACTCTTATTTTCCAGCAGGAGACAAAAAGTGTCCGGACACAGTTTGGTTCAGTTTCACTCAGTGACAGTGAGAATCACTCAAACTGTGGGGGAAGGGTTCATGGAGCACTGAAGGTGGAGTCAAATGTCATTGAGTTCTTTTGAGGCTCCGCCCCCCGTGTGAGCCTGTTTGTTTGTTGGAATATTAATTCCTCACTGTGACGGCAGCTTTTGTTGTCCTGGTGTTACTATGTTGTATCACTGGATAAAGGTGACTGTTACTCAGTACTACACTTATTATACAGTTCTTTACATGTGTGATCAGAGTCCTGCCCTGATCAATTCCATAGACCAATATACAGTCACAGTGATAGCGCCACCTGGTGGATGTACAGGATGTTCTGCGGAATGACGCAGTATTTCAACTTTGGCATCATATTACTTGATGAAAAAATATCTCAACATTGTTTTTTGACTTTTTATCAAATTAAATTAAAAGAAACAAACTCTTATTTTATTTTTTCCTGAGTGGCTTTAAAACTCTTCTGTAGTAACAAGTTGGCCTGAGTTTCTTAAAGAAACAAACATATCCAACAATGTTTTTACAGTTTGGATGTGATGTTATCAAATAGTTCTGTCAATTCTTAAAATAAAAGAAGTGACCCTCCCAAAAAAACAAGAATATTAATCATAAAAAGGTCTTTATTAAAGCTGCTAGAGAATTTCAGTCCACCATGTCTGTGGCAGACAGAAGAACCAGACAGGAGGTAAAACTGTGCTTAGCTGAGTAAATTCATTCTATGATGCAACAGTCACCATTGCAACATGGCAGGAGCTACTTTCTGACATCACTGTGATGTCATCAGTCTCACTATCTACTCAATGACCAGCAGAATTTCAAATGTTGAAGTCTCCAACTGAGATAAGATGCTGCAGTGAGTCCTGACAGTAACCAGCAGGACAAAAAAAAAAAACTCAGCTGGGAGTCGAACCCCCAACCTCCCTCATCAGAGTGGAGGAAACAAACTGATAATGTGTCGACGCCCCAACAACCCAAATTTCTACAAGGTTTTAGTGACGGCGTCACTCTGGTTCATCTTGTGGATAAAACTTTGGTCTGAATGAAAGTTTCCCTCTGTTGAAGGAAAACGGAAGTGAGAGAGAGGGGAGCGTGTTTCCCTTTAAGAAATGTAACAGGTGGAAGTGGAGCGAGCGAGAGACATGAGAGCTGCAGGGCAGGAGACACAACGTGATTGGTCCTGCAGGACAACGTGGTTGTTTTATTGTAGGACAAGAAATACCAGGAAGAAACGTTTGGTGAGTGAAAGTATTGTTGGGGTCAGTGTTTGATCAAAATATGCAAATGACTCTAGTGATCGGCCAATGGAAGGTTCTGAACCACCAGAGGTCATTTACATATAAACAAATCATCAAACAGGTAAGTTGTTATTTACTTTTGGACAATTACTGATCACTAGAGGTAGACCACCAAAGTAATGGATTACTGGAGTAATAGATTACTAAAGCAATGTGCCAAGTGTTCCTGTGGGCTCACCACCTGCAGGAAGGTTCTTAATCAGGTGTGATGTGATCTGGGTGACAGTGCTCAGACTAAGCGGAAGAATATGGATGGATGGATGGATGGACCAAGTGTAAGTTATGCAGGGCTACAAGGGTTGATTAAAGTAAATAGTCGGTTGTTGTCCGACACAGCGGTCAAGCCAGCCGTCCCTCGTTTCTGTTTGGTGAAGTGAGCCGCGCCAACATTTTTATGGTTGCTCGTATTGGGAACTTTACGGTAATGTCTCAAGCAGAGTTGAGCTCTCAGTTTTCAAAATAAAGGACATTTTCAAATGATATGGTTTTGACTTTGTTTTTCGAATATGGACTGATTAGTAACTCGTGTTGTGGGAGACGTGATTCAACACGGATTTGGAATCTGTTACCTGGGAGTTATTAAGCTCCAGAAAAGTTGTTTTTTTTAGAAATATGTGAATATGATAAAAAAAAAATTACCATTAAGAGGTCACAGGAAGAGCTGTACCTTCATCAGCTTATATACTTATGGGATCCGATACAGACTTTGAGCCAGTAGGTCACATGACCTGGAAGGTACTGAGCAAAATTACTATATTTTTCAAAAATATTGTAATATTTTTCATTAAAACCATTTAACACTAATTCGACGACATGTGTCTGAACAAGCATGACTAGTGACACAATCCAACACTGATTTGGAGTCAATAGGTCACATGACCTGGGAGCTGTTGAGCAAAATTACTGTATTTTTCATCACATTTTAATGAAAAATACTGTAATTTTGCTCAATAGCTCCCAATTCATCTGAGCCACTGACTCTAAACGAGTGTTGGATCATGTGAGTAGTCAGTGTTGAGACGCACGTCATTAAATTAGCATTTAGGGGGGCTTTGTGGGGGGGCTTCACACCTACATGGAGCCATAGCAGAGGATTAAACTACAAGTGTCACCTGGACTGTGGAAACTTACTGAAGAAAGACTTGAAGCCACTTCAGTTTCAGATCTAAAGATTTGGAAGACACAAGGGTTAAGAATTTCAGCATTTATTTCATGGTATGTACACCGTTTTTCATCAAAGCTTCAGGTCCTGATGGACGTGTGTGTGTGTGTGTGTGTGTGTGTGTGTGTGTGTGTGTGTGTGTGTGTGTGTGTGTGTGTGTGTGTAGGAGAGAGAGAGAGGTGAGTGAGGGTCTGAGAGTGTCTTTGTTGTCTTTCTCTCCCTGCTGTTACCAGACAAGCATTGATATAACCTGTCTGCTCTCACATTGTCTTTTTCCATCGTCTGCTGTCCCTCCTTTTACCTCCTCGGTGCTGCTCCTGTTGCTCATTGGTTGGTTGGTTGCTGCTTGGCTTTGGTGAGTGTGTCTGTTGCCTTCAGGGGCAATGGGAAATAAAACCACGACATGAAAGAAACACTAGACCAACCATTTGTAGGAGGGGGTCATGGTAATGTTGGACTTACTTTTGTTTTTTATATGTTGATTGTTCAGGTGTGAGACTTTATTTTTATTTTTGAAATAAAAGCTGTTGATCCAGTCTGTTTTTGGCAGCGACCAGATTCAGTTCAGATCCACATCAGAATCTTAATGTGATGTGTAAACAAGTGAAAGAGCCAATAGGTTGTAAGGGCCCATGACTCCACCCCTCTGAAATGTGACACTTCATGCAAGTCCTTAAAACACGTACATATAGTACATACATAACACATACATACATACATACATACATACATACATACATACATACATACATACATACATACATACATACATACATACATACATACATACATACATACATACATACATACATACATACATACATACATAAAAACCAATAACTAAATGCAGCAGATGAAAACATAACGTAACTTGGTTGGTGAAGTTAATAAATAATAATTTTGTCAAGATCAAAGTGAAGATCGAAGTAAAAGAACTTTGATCATTTCCATTCTTTTATGACATCACTATGACATCACCAAACAAAGTCAGCAGATAGAACCATCAGGGAATCACACTTCACAGCCTCCCTGGGAAAGTTCTGGAAGACATAGTACTCCACCAAGGTTGTGTCTAGTCAGCCCTTCTGTTTGTGGTTTTTATGGACAGGGTGTCGAGGTGCAGCTGAGGCAAGAGGAGACAAAAACTCAGGGAGGCTGACAGTAAGGTAAGGTTCTATACTTTCTATTTCATTGGACTTACACTTTGTTACATGTCTGTGCTCTCTCTATCTCTCTCTCTCTCTCTCTCTCTCTGTCTCTGTCTCTCTCTCAGCCTGTTGGTCACATCATAAGAACAACCAGTCCATCAAAGAAAATTACTTCTTTATCACATCACACCTGAAGCTCCAGACATTAGCCGACATTTTACTGTGTTAATGTGACGTAGCTAAACTGTACAGCTCAAACACTAATGACTAATAATTAAAAACATAATGAATGCTATATATCTTTTTGTCCATTTAACCATCAGCTTAATTCCTCCATGTAAAAATCCAGCAAACTTATTTACCGCACATTCAGGCAGTATATGTAGGTAATAAACATTTTAATAAACTGATGACATCTTATAGTTCCATGAAGAGACGTTCCCCTCCGTCCCCCCCGGCTTTTATTAACACATGATCAATCTGAAGTTCAGAGTCAGTGTTGTCGCCAAAGATTGCTGAGATATTTTCATTGTAATGTTTCCTTGTGACCATGATCGTATAGTAGTTAGTACTCTGTGTTGTGGCCGTAATCGTATAGTGGTTAGTACTCTGTGTTGTCGCTATGATCGTATAGTAGTTAGTACTCTGTGTTGTGGCCGTGATCGTATAGTGGTTAGTACTCTGTGTTGTGGCCGTGATCGTATAGTGGTTAGTACTCTGTGTTGTGGCCGTAATCGTATCGTGGTTAGTACTCTGTGTTGTCGCTATGATCGTATAGTAGTTAGTACTCTGTGTTGTCGCTATGATCGTATAGTGGTTAGTACTCTGTGTTGTCGCGATGATCGTATAGTGGTTAGTACTCTGTGTCGTGGCCGCAGCAAACCCGGTTCAGATCCGAGTCACGGCAGTGGCTCCTAAAGTGTTGATGTTGTCGTCATTCATGAAGCTGCTCTATCATCAACTTGTAGACTGAAGGAATCTCAAGAAGATTCTAACTCTTCTAAAAACGACCATCAGTATGTCTCTCTCTCTCCTAGTTTATCTAGAATAAAATAGTTACTCACAATCTATTATATGTTGTTGTTTCTGTTCATATTTAATTATGTTCTTAAATTCTATTAACATTTCAGTACAAATATTCAGGGTATGATTATTAGTTTACTTACTGATAACCCTCAGGTTCAGGTCAATCACTTCCTTCCAGGTCACACATCGTTTACCAACATTGATGTGTTTGTGAAAAGATGAGTTGAAAAAGAGCAAGAAGAGCGCCCTCTAGCCAGGGGGATGAAATGCTCACAGCACCTGCTATTCTCAGGCAGTCTTCCATACAAGCAGATGGCGCTAGATGGCGCTGTCTGTTCAACAAATGTTTGAAAACTCACTTCATTGCCAATCTTTCAGCCTCTATCTTCAAACCAATCAGCGCCATCTGGTGGAGTCAGAAAATATAGAAAATGGTTGATGAGGCTTCATTTGGCCAAGGCTCCATCGAGGATCAGTGCTGGTGTAGCTACCAGATCTGTCAGGGGCGGGGCTTGAACCAGCGCATGGTGATCTACGTGGACGTTGATTCTTCCCTCCTGAAGAAGCTGAAAAGCTCTGCTCTGGATTTGAAAACAATCAGGAAACATCTGAGCAGACTGCTGGCTGTATTACATCATATTTTCTCACTGCCTGATTGGCTGCAGGTGAGAAGTTTTGCTTCAGGAAAACCAGTTTTCTCTCCATTTGAAGCTGGAATGAAGAACTGCTTGGTTTTACAGCAAACCTGAACAGGAATCTTAATGGTGAGAACTGAGTCACTTTATTTACAAAGTGACACAAACTCAAAGTTAGACTTTCTCCTGTCTGGTGCACGTGGCTAATTTGCATATGGCAAGACTGACTCCAGCAGACTCTAACCTTCAGTTGCGGAAGAAGTTCATCTGCAGATACTTCTGGACTAAAAACCCTTGAGTTATTACCTCCTGCTGTGATTGAAACTCCAGTGTTTAAAGCTTGTATCTCACAGGTGTGTTTAGTTGTATAATCAGAGAGCGACAGAGTCAATCAATGCCTCATTACCACCTGTGGATTCAATTCAGCAGATGAGAGAGGAACCTCATGGAGATCAAAGGATATCAAAGGAGATCAGTGTCTGTTGCCATGGAGATGCTCCCTGCTCAGTGTTGTAGCTACCTGGTCTATCTAGTTGTAATATTCATATTCAAAGTAAATTAAAGTGAACATCACAATGAAAATAGGACTTTTTACAAAAACATCAAAGTGAAGAGGGAATCTTTTCAAATCAAAGTGTAAAAATGGATTTTGTGACATTGAAGTTCTCAGATTGTTATCAACTGAATCAGTTCATGAAAGACAAGGAGGAGAACTCCTGAGGATCTTGTCTTCACCATTCACTATCAAAGCTTTGATTGTGTTTGTTTGTGCGGTTGCTGGAGCTGCTTTTCTTGGAAGGGTGTGGCTCATTTGTCCAAGAGTTGGTTTCTCTAAGTGGACATTCAATGATCAGGAGACTGAGTCTTTGAATAAAGGTTTGAAACTACTACTACTTTGAGTGGCTTCAGCTGTCAAAGATGATAAAGAATATAGAGCGATGGTGAAGAAGACTTGAAGAAGTTTGTAGAATGGGACAGAAAAGTGTCTCATGCTTGTGAATGAGACGTGTCAGAGACACTAACTCACTATTAATCTACTTGCTGCTGTTGAGGTGAGACATAAAGCTTGGAGATGCTGGGGATTGAACCCAGGACCTCATACAGCTAAATCCTTGTTCTGGTGGTTTTGATTGAACTGAATCAGTTCATGTAAGACAAGGAGGACAGGTCCTGAGCACCATGTGTCCCTCTCTCACCAGGACACTGTCCCTCTCTCACCAGGACACTTTGGATTGTGGTGTGTGGCTGCTTGCTGGAGGGGAGGATTTATGGAAGTGTTGTCTGTTAGTGAGGATTTCATGGTTGGAGTCAGAACATTTTAGGAGATATTTCACTAACCTGACAACTAAATAACTAAATAACTGTAACTAGCTGCTCCCACATTACTATGGACGAGGACAGGATCCACTCTGGAGGGTCTCCTCCATCACAGGACAGTCAGAGACAAACAGCCACACACACACACACACACACACACACACACACACACACACACACACACACACACACACACACACACACACACACACACACACACACACACACACACACACACACACACACACACACACACACTGAGTAAAGGGAACTTTTTCCTAGTGAACATAAGTCATGTCTGTACATTATATCCATCCATCATCCATCCATCCATCCATCCATCCATCCATCCATCCATCCATCCATCCATCCATCAGCCATCCATCATTCATCCCTTCATCCATCCATCCATTCATCTACCAATCCATCCTTTAATCCATCAATCCATCCATCATAATTCCTTCCATCCATCCATTTGTCATCCATCCATTCATCCATCATGCATCCATCGTCCATCATCTACCAATCCATCCTTCGATCCTTCGATCCTTCGATCCTTCGATCCATCAATCCATCAATCCATCCATCATCCTTCCTTCATCCATCCATCCATCCATCCATCCATCATCCATCCATCCATCATTCATCCATCCGTCATTCATCCATCCATTCTCCCATCTGTCATCCACCCATCATTCATCCGTCATTCATCCATCCATCCAACATCTGTCATCCATCGGTCATTCATCCATCCAACCATCCATCCATCCATTGTTCCATGCATCCATCTATCCATCCATCCATCCGTCATCCATCATCCATCATGCATCATTCATCATCCATCATCCATCATCCATCATCCATCATCCATCATCCATCCTCCATCCTCCATCCTCCATCCTTCCATCCATCCATCCTAATTTAATCCAGTAAACATGTCCAAGCAGTAGTGTTGTGTTTTTACTTCTTATTGTCAATAGAACCAAGAGTGACTGATACTCTTGTTTGATCACTGGACCTTTTGAAAGCAGTCAGACTCTCATACTGTACCAGGAGCATCTGTGTCCTTCACAACCCGCCTACATTTTAACTGGACTTTCTGTGGTGGACAGAACAACAAAGTTGGGTCACACATTTAGCATCTTTACATTTAAAGAGATTCAGACCTCAAACTCCAGAGATGCTACATGCTACATGCTACATTCAAAGAATATCAGGCCTCGTACTCCAGAGATGCTACATGCTAAATTTAAAGAGTATCAGGCCTCGTACTCCAGAGAAGCTACATTCTACATGCTACATTTAAAGTGTATCAGGCCTCGTACTCCAGAGATGCTACATGCTACATTTAAAGAGTATCAGTCCTCGTACACCAGAGATGCTACATGAGACATGCTTCAGGGTTTCAGACATTGAACACCATAGATGCTACATGCTACATTTAAAGAGAATCAGACCTTGCACACCATAGATGCTACATTTAATGAGTATCAGGCCTCGTACACCAGAGATGCTACATGCTTCATGCTACACTTAAAGAGTATCAGGCCTCGTACACCAGAGATGCTACATGCTACATGCTACATTTAAAGAGATTCAGACCTGGTACACCAGAGTTGCGACATGATACAGGCTTATGAGTTTCAAGCCTCTCACGCCATAGATGCTACATGCTACATCTAAAGAGTTTCAGGCCTCATCTCTGGTGTTGGAGGCCTGAGACGCTTTAAATGTAGCATGTAGCATCTCTGGTGTAAGAGGCCTGAATCTCTTTAAATGTAGCATGTAGCATCTTTGGTGTGTGAAGCCTGATACGCTTTAAATGGAGCATGTAGCATCTCTGGTGTACGAGGCCTGAAACTCTTTAAATGTAGCATGTAGCATCTTTACATTTGAAGAGATTCAGACCTCAAACTCCAGAGATGCTGCCTGCTACATTTAAAGAGTATCAGGCCTCGTACACCAGAGATGCTACATGCTACATGCTACATTTAAAGAGATTCAGACCTGGTACACCAGAGTTGCTACATGATACAGGCTTATGAGTTTCAAGCCTCTCACGCCATAGATGCTACATGCTACATTTAAAGAGTTTCAGGCCTCATCTCTGGTGTTGGAGGCCTGATACGCTTTGAATGTAGCATGTAGCATCTTTACATTTAAAGAGATTCAGACCTCCAACTCCAGAGATGCTCCATGCTACATTTAAAGAGTATCAGGCCTTGTACTCCAGATGTTATGAACTTACATTTTGTCTCACTAACTCACTAAGTAACTAAGTAACTAACTAAGTAACAAACTAACTAACTAACTAATAAAGGAAGAAACCAGTGTTATGAGTGATCAACACATTAGTTTGTATAGCAGTATAATCTGTTTGTATCTCTTCTGTTTAGAACTGTTATATATATGTAAGAACCATCCGTTGTGTGAGGCAGAATAATTGAACTATTGAGCCTTAGGAATAAGCAGACAACTGACCTTGGTTCACAGGCAGATAACGCCATGCTGGAAATGGGGAGTTAGGGATTCTTAGAAGAAAACCAGCAGGAGAAGGTCGTAAATCAAGAAGTCGCTAGTTTAAAGCCGGGAAGATGTAAAGCCTGGTACCATTATAAGATCACAAATCTTCCCGGGACAGAACAATAGAGATGTGTTCAGATTCGGTAAAAACAACTCTGACATCATCCACATCATATATGAAAGGAGGGGTGAAAGAAAATGCTTTAAAAACCAATGTTTTGGGGAACTCGGGGCGCTTGCACTCTGACGCCTGATTCTCCCAGACGATCTGATGTTTGAGCCCGAGATCTCGCCGTATTTCCTGTACACTGCCTGAAGGTAAATATTAATAAACCCATTGTGATGAATATCGTTTCTGTTCCTTCATCAATTTTAAGAACACATTAATGACTGCTTTTCCTTCACTAACTAACTAACTAACTAATTAACAAAAAATGTGTCAATTTATTTAAAAATACACAATATATAAATATATTTATGTTTAATCGACCTCGTAGTACTGTGGGTAAAAATGTGTGTGATGAAGGTTGAGTTGGATGGTTTCATGGAGGATTCATGTCAGACGGTGAGTTCAGTTCAGCTCCAGGTCGGGCTGTCTGAGGTGGGGGAGGGGAGCCATCAATTAAACACCTGCTCTGTCTGCGCCACAGTATTGCTGCTGTTGCATTCACTGAGCGTGGGAATTACTGGGTTACCAAACTCACTACATTTTCTGCATAAAACTACACAACTGTTGAGCTCGCAGATGTTTTGGTGATCATTTCAAGAGCAAGAAACAATTTCACCTCCATTTGATTCTTCATTTTAAAAGACTGATTAAAATTTAAAGGCTTTTAAAGATTTAAAAGGCTGATTTACTAGCATTTAGAGAGTTACAGTTCTGATTAGTATTAAGCATTTGATAGTTCCCATCAGTACTAAAAGTATTACTAAGATATAACCCAGTAAGTAGACAAAATATAGAGTTCAGTACTTTTATATCAGTTTTCAAAAGTGTATGTTTTTGTCTTCAATGATTTAAGAGTGTGGTTACTTATTTCTGAATGTGTTTCAGGATAACACCACCAGTTAAATTGATGTTTATTTTTGTTTTATTTGTGTATATTTACTTGAAACATAGGTTTTTGTTAATATGTGAAATGTTCCCAATTTGTCTTCACAGAAGATGAAGAACAAGGAAAAGGAGAAAGAAGTGGATGAAGTGGGATGTATTGTTTTTAAGTCTTATTTCTCATTTTGACGTGGATCATAGCAAAATAATGGACATAGAGTTTATTTAATAAATTCATGGTGTCCCAGAAGGGCCAACATCACAATACAACAGGAAAAGCCACAATACAACAGTAAAAACTCAAAATGTAACAGCAAAGACCACAAATGTGACTGAATCCTCCTACTTAACTAGTTATATCAGGGGTGTCCAGCTCCGGTCCTGGAGAGCCGGTGTCCTGCATGTTCTAGTTCCTCCCTGCTTCAGCTTAACTGAATCTAATGATGATGTCATCACCAAGGTTGTGAAAAAGCCCAATAAGGAGCCCTTCATTGCAATCAGGTGTGTTACAACTGGGAGAGAGCTAAACCTGCAGGACGCCGGCCCTCCAGGACCCAGTTTGGACCCCCCTGAGTTATACTAATAAAGTTGAATTGAATTGAACATCTGACAAACATCATATTTTGGTATCATTTCAGGAGGATTGCATATCAGAAGATATTTCTTCAGAAAGCAGTCATGGTGAGGACAGTGATTATGTCCCATTGTCTTCTGAGGCCTCAGATGATGACATGGTTCCAACATTGAAAGGAACAAACCCAAAACTTCAAGAATCGGAAAAATCTCACAACAGAAATATAACTGATTCACAAAAAATGCTCACTGTTCAACAGAAAACTAAGGGAGACATCGACTCGGATGAAAACAGAAACTCTGAAGATTGGAACAGGAACGAAGATGATGACGATCAGGGTAGGCCGCATGTCACGGTTAAAAAAATGCTAAAAAGGAGAAAGTGGGACAAGAAACACTATTGTGTGTATTGTGAAAAACAACAGAGTAAGATGGAACGGCACCTAATGAGGAAACATGGCGACGAAAAAGAAGTGGCCGAAGCAGTGATTCTTCCTCTGAGGTCAAAGACGTGCCGCCAAATGTTTGAGCTGCTCCGCAGAAAAGGCGATTTCAATCACAACATTAATGTGCTGGAGAAAGGAAAAGTGGACATCATAACATAGAGACAGCCTTCAGACAATACAGATGAGGAAGATTATTTGCCATGTAACATGTGTTACGGATTCTTCTTAAAAACTGAGTCATGGAGACATGAGAAAGCATGTTGAAAGACAATGAACGCTGGAGATGAATCAAAGGAAAAGCCAAGAGTCCAATCTGCTGCATCATCTCTCCTCCCATATCAAACACAGTCATCTGAGAGCTGTTCAACCATTGTCAGAAGAATGGTGATTGATAAGGTGTCACGTGAAGTGAAAAATGACCCCTGATTTGTGAATTTGGTGACAGGCTCTTGGAGAAACATGGGGGTGATAAGTCAAAAGATGGCCATGTTAGTCAAAAGATGAGAGAATTAGGGAGGTTGCTACTTGCTGCTAAGTCTCTTAACACACAAGTAGAGAGACTAGAAGACATCCTGGTGCCACCTAAATTTTCATTGGCAGTGGCAGCAGCAAAAAAAGCCTCTGGATTCATGACGTCAAAATACACGGATAACACGCCGTCCCTTGCCATTAAGTTAGGACATTCATTAAAGGCAGTTTGTGATATTTTGATTGGGCAGCATGTGAAGAATGAAAATGAAACTGCTGCCGCAAGAGTGAGAAGCTTCTCAGCAGTGATCGCTGCAGAGTGGGACCTCTATGTTTCAGGACGGGCCAGAGCAAACTTAGAAGAGGACAGATGGAACAGGAAGGAAATGATCCCTCTCACTGGAGGCCCTGGAGGCCCAGGCACTCGACCACCTCAGCTTCCACTCAGAGCCCAGACCAGCTGTTCAGATTTGGACACTTGGAGCTGAGAAGGGGGAGGCTCCATGATTCCTGTTCATGCAGAGGTTTTATTTCCCTTTGGCAGTGAAGGCAACACACTCACTAGTCACCAGACCACAGATGAAAACACAAAATCATATGTGTACACAGAAAGTCCAGTTAAGATGGAGACGGGCTGTGAATGACACAGATGCTACTGGTACAGTATGAGAGTCTGACTGCTTTCAAAAGGTCCAGTGATCATACAAGCGTATCAGTCACTCTCATACTTTCTCATGGTTCTATTGACAATGAGAAGCAACAACACAACACTACTGCTTGGACATGTTTGCTGGATCACATCATGGATGATGGATGATGGATGGATGGATGGATGGATGGATGGATGGATGGATGGATGGATGGATGATGGATGATGGATGATGGATGATGGATGATGGATGATGGATGGATGGATGGATGGATGGATGATGGATGGATGGATGGATGGATGGATGGATGGATGGATGGATGGATGGATGGATGATGGATGTAATATACAGACATGACTTATGTTCACTCTGGAGGTGAGGACTGATATTCCCTTCCACAGGGAGAAGCTGCTGGTAGCTCACTCTCTATGTTCCTCTGGAGGTGAGGGGGGAACTCCTTTTCTCACTTTCATTGTCACTTTAATTTGAAAAATACATTTATTCTAGATGTTAGTGAGTTAGTTTTACCAGTAAATGGCAGCTCCATCCTCACTTCTCCTATAACCAGACCCAAACACACACACACACACACACACACACACACACACACACACACACACACACACACACACACACACACACACACACACACACACACACACACACACACACAACAGCCGGGCCTCCTGGGGGTCGTTTGGAGGGTCATAATTTATTTACACATGTTATAGATAATATCAAAGTAAGTGGTGTATTAGTCAATGATATCAGTGATTTCATGTCTGTTTGTTTTAGTTTTTTTACTATTTCCAATAAAAACCACAGAAACATTCAAACAGACAACAGATAGATGTCAACACAAATGAGTCAAAACAGAGCAGTCCCTGGAAAAACTAGTTATTGAGGTACAATCAGATGACTGGGAACTCATTTATAAATACGAGAGAAAGTGAAATATAAAGATGTTTAATGGATGACAAAGGGCTTAAAAAATGCATCCAAGGAGAAGAATACATGACATAGAGAATCCAATAAATGATGAACGAAGGAGATGGAAAATAAATACAAGAAATGTAAAACTAAGTTCACTCATATGATGAGAAAATGTAAGAAGAATTCTTTTAAGAAAGTACCAGAAAACAATAAAGACCATGTCAGCAGTACATAGAAGGTTCTACATAGTATCATTCAACAGGCTTCCAGTAAGGATACTGTTATTGAAAACAGACACACTTCACAAACTACACACCCACAATTCTCCCAAATCCTAGAAAAACTCTTCAATGACATACTAGATACATTCAGAGAAATGAAATCTAATTCATTAAATCTAGGTCAAACCAAAATCATGATATTTGGAAAATATGAAATAAATAAACAGGTAAAGGTTCAAGTAGAGGGTGTAGATAGAGAAAAGGTGATTGAAGACAAATTTCTAGATAAATGTAAGGATGAGTACGAGCACATTACAACTCTACAAAGCTGATTTCCTTTGATCTGAGCGTCTCCATGGCTCCAGTGCTGATCTCCTATCAGATCAAAGGAGATCAGTGCCTTTTGCCATGGAGATGCTCAGATCCAAGATTTCCTCCAGCTTTGATCTCCGTTGATCTCCATCCGGTGCCTCTCCCATCCACTTTGTGATGAAAGGCTCATTATTGTTCTTTTTCACAACCTTGGTGATGACGTCATCATTAGTTTCAGGTATGCTGAAGCAGGCAGAGAACTAAAACATGCAGGACACCAGCACTCTCTGACCCAGTTTGGACACCCTGTCGTAGACCATCAAGAGACAGCTTAGTTTTATCCTACTGATGACGTGTTGCTGCAATAGTCATCTTGCTCTGTTTCAAGTTTTTTCCCACAGACACCAGAGCACTCTGTAACAGGATTTGACAGAGGGTGCGGCCAGCAGGGGGCAGCAGCGAGGCTGACTTGCTCTTTGACCGTGTGACTGTGGTGACCAAATCCAGGGGGCGTATTACATTGGTTATTGATGTAGCTTAAAGAGGTGGAACAGATTAAACATTCAGATGAAACAATCAGCAAATAAAAGTCAAATGAAGAAAACGTACAAGGGCTTATTAGTCAATGATATCAGTGATTTCATGTCTGTTTGTTTTTTTACTATTTCCAATAAAAAACACAGAAAGATTAAAACAGACAACAGATAGATATCATTACAAATGAGTCAGAAGAGAGGAATCCCTGGATAAACTAGTTATTGAGGTACAATCGGATGACTGGGAACTCATTTATAAAGGAAAAGATGCCCTGTCACTATGAGTGTACAATCAAACAATACAAGAGAAAGTGAAATATGGATCTGGACTCTGGGAGCAGTGGGCGGAGCTGAGGTTGCACCGTGAGAGAGAGAGAGAGAGAGAGAGAGAGAGAGAGAGAGAGAGTCTGAGTTTTACACTCGGACTTGACCTTGGCGTGGAGTGGAGTGGAGTGGATTAGACTGGAGGCCAAGGCACATGACCACCTCAGCTTCCACTCAGAGCCCAGACCAGCTGTTCAGATTTGGACACTTGGAGCTGAGAAGTGGTGAATTGGTGAAGTGGTGTATTGAACCAGATGATGAAGTGGTAAGATGGTGAAATGATCAATTGAACCAGATGGTGAAGTGGTGAATTGAGGCTAGATTCATCTCATACCGTGAATGTCATCACATATCAGACTTATTGATCCAGGTAATCATAAAGAGCCGAGCTGCAGTGTTCTAGATGTTTCTTTATTGAGCGATGATCATCCGTCAGACTTTCATCTCTAAATATCGGTGAGCTCTGGTGATGATCTCATGGTGTCACTCTCCTCTGACCTCCATTATGTCACTCTCCTCTGGTCTCCATGATGTCACTCTCCTCTGACCTCCATGATGTCACTCTCCTCCATGATGTCACTCTCCTCTGACCGCCATGATGTCACTCTCCTCTGACCTCCATGATTTCACTCTCCTCCATGATGTCACTCTCCTCTGACCTCCATGATGTCACTCTCCTCTGACCTCCACCTTCAGATCAGACTCTTCTTCTCCCACACATGATGGACCCAGACAGGACAACAACCCAGAGTTGCAGCAACATGGTTGCCTGTCGTTAAAGCAATAACCAATCAGACCCGGCGCTCCACCACACAGACAGCAATGAAAACAAGGCTCTTTAAGGAAAAGGCCAGTCAGCCAGCATCGATGACAAGCTGAGCCTCTGTCATCACTAATAACTTACTGATGAGGTTTCCATCCAGTGGTGGGTAGTTTGAATCCCATCCAGAAGACATGACATCAAGAATGTCTCTAATCCAGTAAAACATCCATTGTAGCCAACATGAAGTGTCCAGAGTCCAAAGTGTCCAAATTAAAAGCCTCCAACAGTTTGAACATCCAGTCTCCAAGGTATTTCTGAACTATGTACAGTAACGTGGCCTCATATTTTATAGCACCATCTTCCTCTCCTCCATCCTCACAAACCTTTCAGCCACCTCCTTCTTATCAAGCACAACGTCTCTCTATGGAGAGCAAAGTGAGCTTTGAGAGTCTGGCCTCCTTCATGCCCAGAGAGAGTTTGGAATTCATTTCAGGCTGAAACTGTGTTCTGCATTTGCACTAGTGACTGACTGGTATGTCCTTTCCATATGGCTGCAGATGATGAAGGGCAGAACAGCTTCTGTGGTGTTGAGCTTGATTTCTAGTTCACTACACATGGCAGAGAAAGAAAGAAATCCATCCCAGACCTGCTCAGCTGTATTCTGGCTCTTATATTGGTAGAATCATTACACATTACACTCTAGAATCATTACACTCCTATGATAATAATCTTTGTGCCTCCATTTGTCTCTTGCTGCCGACTTGTATCGTCTCCATAATAGAGGACAGATGCTGTAAAGTTTTATTGTTAAGTTGAGAGGCTTTTTTTGTGTTTTTCATCAAACCCCCGTCCACTTTGAATGGGAAGATTTTCATTTTTTTTTTTCAGAAACAATGAGCCAAATCTTAACAAAAGTCACACTATTCCTGAATGTTCTGAATGTTTTGATGTGCTTTGTGAATCCGTGCAACCAAGCTAACATGCTAACATGTTGTTTTTTTTACATGCTAATATGTATGTGAGCTAATGTATGCTATGTGACGATGTTTCAATAAAGTATTAGTAAAAGTGAAATAATATCAGAAAATAATAGTAACGGGGAAAAAGTATTAATAACCTACCAACTAGAGCTACACTCGAAAGAGCGCAGATTTTCACTAATGCCACATTTGTTTAGAGACCCAAGTTAGCAACACGAGCATGATATCTATTAGCTCATCTAAATGCTAACTAGGCAGACTAAGTTGCTATAACACTGAGCAGGGAGCATCTCCATGGCAACAGACACTGATCTCCTTTGTTCTCCTTTGATCTCCATGAGGTGCCTCTATCTGCTGAATAGAATCCACAGGTGGTAATGAGACATTGAGGGACTCCGCCGCTCTCTGATTATACAACTAAACACTCCTGTGAGCTACAAGCTTTAAATACTGGAGTTTCAATCACAGCAGGACGTCTGCTTAGCCAAGTCTTAGAACCTTGGGAGTTCTCTTTGACAAAGACCTGTCATTAGTGCAGCACTGGAAGCAGCTGACCAGGAACTGCTTCTTTCAACTCAGGAAAAGATCTAAACTTAGGGACATGGTCTCACGGAACCATTTGGAGCTTCTCATTCCTGCTTTTGTGTCTTCGTGTTTCGACTATTGGAACCGTTTGTTTTCATGTCTGAACAAGAAGGAGATCTCTCCACTGCAATTAGTGCAAAACTCAGCAGAGAGAATTCCTAGCCGTACTAATAGGAGGACTCACATGTCCCCGGTTCTAAAAGAACTTCATTGGCTGCCAGTGTCCTATAGGATCCAGTTTAAAGTTCTGGTCCTGGTCTTCAGAGCCTTGCATGGTCAGGCTCCTTCTTATCTCAGTGATCTGATCCAGCCTTACACCCTGAACGGCTCTGAGGTCTGTGGATCAGAACCTGCTGAAGGTTCCACGCTCTCATTTTCTCACTAGAGGTGAGCGATCCTTCCAGGCTGTTGCTACGAGGCTTTGGAAGGATCTTCTTCCCTCTTTGTGCTCAATTGACTCTGTTGACACCTTCAAGAACAAACTTAAGACTCATCTATTAGTTCAGGCTTTTAATTAACAACCTTTGTGCTGCTAGGAGTTTGTCTTGTCTTTGCCTTTTATATTCTGTGTACTTTCTGATGTTTTTGAACTGTGTTGTGAAGTACTTTGTGGCTTTTTGTCTGTGAAAGGTGCTATATAAATAGACATTATTATTACTATATGATTATAGTGTGGGCGAGCGGTCCAAGGCTCTGGATTTAGGCTCCAGTCTCCAGTCTCAGGAGTCGTCGTCCATTAAGCTCCTGATATTTTGGAAACTGTGTTGAGGAATTTCAAAAACCTTGCTTTATTTTTCCTCACGGTTTCGAAAAGGGGACCTTTTGCGTGTGAAGCAAACGTGATAACCACTACACTACAGAAACTCTGCTGGAGGTTAACAGGGTCGTGTGAAAACATTTGACTCCAAGCAGCAACTCAATCCAGAAGAGAGTGGAACAAGAACACAGCTCCTTGGACCGCTTGGTTTCCTCACTCAGCTCATCTCACTCTGAGGGAAAAGTTGTTCTTGATGATAAAAAAGTTCTTCTGAGAACATCAGTCCTCATCACTTTCTGCTGAGGAACATATAGAGTGAGCTACCAGCAGCTGCTCTCTGTGGAGGAGAACATCAGTCCTCACCTCCAGAGTGAACATAAGTCATGTCTGTATATTACATCCATCCATCCATCCATCCATCCATCCATCCATCCATCCATCCATCCATCCATCCATCCATCCATCCATCCATCCATCCATACATACATACATACATACATACATACATCATCCATCCACCCTGATGTGATCCAGCAAACATGTCCAAGCAGTAGTGTTGTGTTGTTGCTTCTTATTGTCAATAGAACCATGAGAAAGTATGAGAGTAACTGATACTCTCGTATGATCACTGGACCTTTTGAAAGCAGTCAGAACTATACACTGCACTTTATACAGTACTGTACATGGTACTAAACACAGTACTGTACACTGTACTATACACGGTACAATACACTAATATACACAACATGTATGCAACAGAAAAGGTACTATTTGAAAATAATGTTGTAAAATTTAGATCATCATATAAAATATCAGGTACAAATCACCTTCCTGCTGAACCAGAGAGGAAACAGGTTCCTCCTCCTCCTCCTCCTCCTCCTCCTCCTCCTCCTCCTCCTCCTCAGCTTCAGGGTCCATCATCCAGCCATGACAGCCACCGCGTCATCAAGTACTCATGTTGCAATTCTCCTTTAACGCCGATGCGTCCTCGTAAATTTGCATTTCCGCACTTCCGAGGACGCCTTGCAAGTAGTTACTAATGACGTAGGCGAGTACACACTGGCGCTCTAAGAATTGGAAAACGGCCTGAGTCTTTGAATAAAGGTTTGAAAGAACTGAAAAAGATCCGACATCCCAACTAGTAGAGGAAAGTCTCTTCACTGTGACTCCACTGCTTGGAAGGCAGCTATGCTCACCACTATACCACCATCACTACTCTGAGTGGCTCCACCTGTCAAAGATGATAAAGAATATAGAGCGATGGTGAAGAAGACTTGAAGAAGTTTGTAGAATGGGACAGAAAAGTGTCTAATGTTTGAGAGTGAGACGTGTCAGAGCCTGTTTGTCTTGTGTCTCCTCACCATCAAGAGACACTAACTCACAATTAATCTACTTGCTGCTGTTGATGTGACACATAAAGCTTGGAGATGCTGGGGATTGAACTCACAACCCAGGACCTCATACATGCTAAGCATGCGCTCTACCATTGAACTACATCCCCTGTGTTGGTGGTTTTTATTGAACTGAATCACTTCATGTAAGACAAGGAGGAAAAGCCCTGAGCAGCATGTGTCCCTCTCTCACCAGGACACTGTCCCTCTCTCACCAGGACACTGTCCCTCTCTCACCAGGACACTTTGGATTGTGGTGTGTGGCTGCTTGCTGGAGGGGAGGATTTATGGAAGTGTTGTCTGTTAGTGAGGATTTCATGGTTGGAGTCAGAACATTTTAGGAGATATTTCACTAACCTGACAACTAAATCATTACCAAACCATTTCTTCACCAACATGTTTGTAAAAATGGATGTATTTTAAACATTAAAATATTACAACTCAACTTCCATTGGGAAAAAAACAGCTCAATTTAGGGTACAAATAAATGATTGTGGAAAAATCTTTGTTTTTTTTAAATCGTGTCTCAGTAACTAGCTGCTCCCACATTACTATGGACGAGGACAGGATCCACTCTGGATGGTCTCCAGTCCATCACAGGACGAACAGTCAGAGACAAACAGCCACACACACACACACACACACACACACACACACACACACACACACACACACACACACACACACACACACACACACACACACACACACACACACACACACACACACACACACACACACACACACACACACACACACACACACACACACACACACACACACACACACACACACACACACACACGTTAACCTCACATGCTTGTTTTTGGACTGTGGAAGGAAACCAGAGTAGCTGGAGGATGGATGGATCCATGGAAAGTTTCTTCTTCAGTATTATAAATAGAAACATCTTCAAACGTGAAAATACAATGAAGAACACTTCTGACTATGGATCAGAAGGTTCCAGGTTCAACTCCTGCCTTGCTTGAAAACCATTTCGTTAACTTCACCAACAACATTTCCCTTGTTGTTGTTGGAACCTTCACATTGTTCTACAAAGAACCCAAAAGCCTTAAAAGTCATGGATTCTTTAAAAAGTTGAAAAGAAAAACTTTCTTCTATCATTTGTTCCCAAGATTCACACCAATACTGAGTAAAGGGAACTTTTTCCAAGTGAACATATGTCATGTCTGTATATTCCATCCATCCATCATCCTTCATCCATCATCCTTCATCCATCATCCATCATCCATCCATCCATCCATCCATCCATCCATCCATCCATCCATCATCCATCCACCCTGATGTGATCCAGTAAACATGTCCAAGCAGTAGTGTTGTGTTGTTGCTTCTTATTGTCAATAGAACCATGAGAAAGTATGAGAGTAACTGATACTCTCGTATGATCACTGGACCTTTTGAAAGCAGTCAGACTCTGATACTGTACCAGGAGCATCTGTGTCCTTCACACCCCCCCTACATTTTAACTGGACTTTCTGTGGTGGACCAAACAACACAGTTGGGTCTGGGTGAGCTTTACCTTACCGTCCTGGTCCGCTGTGGAACGTACGACTTGGTAGAACCACGGCTAAACTAAGCTTTGAAAAGTCATGATCATTATCAATGAATGCTCTTTAATCTGAGCTTCCACCATTAAAATCCCTGTTCAGGTTTGCTGTAAAACCAAGCAGTTCTTCATTCCAGCTTCAAATGGAGAGAAAACTGGTTTTCCTGAAGCAAAACTTCTCACCTGCAGCCAATCAGGCAGTGAGAAAATATGATGCAATACAGCCAGCAGTCTGCTCACATGTTTCCTGATTGCTTTCAAATCCAGAGCGGAGCTTTTCAGCATCTTCAGGAAGGAACAATGGACTACAATTTGTTGAGTTTCAAAACAGCGAGCAAGAAGAGTCTCCACTTCTGCACCTTGGTGGTCAGGATCAGTGTCTGCTTCATCTCACTCATAAGTGAGAATCATACGGAGACACAAGACTGTGTTGGCAGGCCTGGGTAGCTCAAATGGTAGAGCATCAGACTTTTAATCTGAGGGTCCAGGGTTCAAGTCCCTGTTCAGGCTCTTTGTGGGAACAAACTTGAAACTGAGCAGGATGACTATTGCAGCAACACATTATCAGTAGGATAAAACTAACTTGTCTCTTGATGGTCTACATCAGGGTGTCCAAACTGGGTGCTGGTGTCCTGCATGTTTTAGCTCTCTGCCTGCTTCAGCATACCTGAATCTAATGATGATGTCATCACCAAGGTTGTGAAAAAGAACAATAATGAGCCTTTCATTACAAAGTGGATGGGAGAGGCACCGGATGGAGATCAAAGGAGACCAAAGCCGGAGGAAATCTTTGATCTGAGCATCACTATGGCAAAAGGCACTGATCTCCTTTGATCTGATAAGAGATCAGCACTGGAGACATGGAGACGCTGAGATCAAAGGAAACCAGCTTTATTCAATCATCAGCATTCACCCTTGCATTTTCTTCTGGAAATACAAACCTCTAGTAATTATTATCATCATAACAGGTCTCTGATATCTGGAGGATTCAGACCATTCAAGGCTTTAAAAACAAGCAGTAGCATTTTAAAATCTCTTCTAAAACTGACAGGCAGCCAGTGAAAGGAAGAAGGGATTGGTGAAATGTGGTCCCTCCTCCTGGTGCCTGTTAAAACCCTGGTAGCAGCATTCTGCTCCAGCTGCAGTCTTTGAACATTGAGCCTACTGATGCCAGAATAAAGGGAGTTACAGTAATCCAGCCTGGACCAGATGAAGACATGTATTACTTTCTCCAGGTCTGCTGGGGAGAGGAATGACCTGGTCTTGACTAGTCGTCTCAGCTGAGCAAAGCAGGATTGAACTACCTTGGTCACCTGACAGTCAAAGGACAGGTTGGAGTCGAACACCACACCTAAATTGTGGGCCTCTTTTCAAACATTGCTCAATGAGCTACCAAGACTAGAGCAAAGGTTGTTAAAAGCACCAGAACTGGGTCCATTGGGGGAGATCAAAATGATTTCAGTTTTTAAACCGTTCAGCTGTAAAAAGATTTTGGACTTTGGTTCTTTACTTTTGTGAGACAGGACAGGATAGAGGCAGAGTCCGTAGAGCAAGGCGTAGGGAAGTTCAGTTGTGTGTCGTCTTCATAAAAATGAAAGTTAACATTAAGGCCACCCAAAACAGAGCCTTGAGGGACACCACAACAAAGAGCAGCACAAGAGGAAGAGGTCTCTCCAAGCTGAACAGAAAATGATCTGTCTGATAAATACCAGGAAAACTATGTAGGAGCAACACCAGTGAGGTCAACATGATTTTTCAGAGGGTTAATTAAAATCTTATGATTGACTGTATCAAATACTGAGCAAAGGTCAAGGAGGTGTTCCTCACCTGTTGAACTAATGCTGGATTTACAGAAGAGTGGCTTCATGACAGCTGGGGAACATCTGGACCTGATGTCACAAAGACTCCACATTGTGACATCACTGTGATGTCACAAAGTGGAAGCATGGTAACAGACACATGACAGTGACACAGCGTAACCCAGGATCCAGACAAGTGTAAACAGTGTGGATCAGGGCTGCTCCATGTGATGTGATCAGCTGAAACAGATGTTAACCAGGTGTGAACGGCCCAGAAAGACCTGATTAGACACACAAGCTGAAGAGGCTCTGACAGAACTCACTTCTCTGTCTGACAAAACAAACTCCTCCACTTCTTATCATCTTCTTATCATTCTGATCATCCTGTCTTCTATCAGCTGTTCTTGTGATGATGTCATGGTTCTGAAAGAGTTCTGATTCTGCTCCTGTATCCATAGCAACTGTGGATGGAGCTTCAAATAGCCACAGTCAACCGTGGTCCCTGAAGGTCTCCCGTGTAGGACATTACAGTCGTCCTTCATCACTACACAACTTAGGGTATGAAGTTACTACGAAGCAGGTGATCAACTCAGTAATCCAACCCAGGCTGTTCCTTCCTGATCAGAGCTCGATCACATAAAATGGGCGGAGTTTGCAGCATCTGACCAATCACAATCATGGAGAAACCCTGCAGAGTAACCTCGGTCACGATGGAGGAGCAGACAAGTCTTCATCAATAAGATGAAGAATTCAAACCCATCATCCAGGACAAAGCAACACGGTTGCTGCAACAAAATCCAGGAAGGATTGCTGCAGAAAATGAGCGACTCTGTTAATGAGTCACTTTGTGAGATTCTACAATATTAATTCATGGGACAACAGAAACACTGTGATCAGTCAGTTTCACTTTATTCCAGCACAGACGTTTCAGGCAGAGCTTCCTCACTGCTCTTCCTTTACTTTACATTTTCATTGAGTTCTTTTGAGGCTCCGCCCCCCTGTGAGCCTGTTTGTTTGTTGGAATATTAATTCCTCACTGTGACGGCAGCTTTTGTTGTCCTGGTGTTACTATGTTGTATCACTGGATCAAGGTGACTGTTACTCAGTACTACACTTATTATACAGTTCTTTACATGTGTGATCAGAGTCCTGCCCTGATCAATTCCATAGACCAAAATACAGTCACAGTGATAGCGCCACCTGGTGGATGAACAGGAAGTTCTGCAGAATGACGCAGTATTTCAATTTTGTTATCATATTGTATGATGAAAAAATATCTCAACATTTTTTGGGACTTTTTATCAAATTACATTTAAAGGAACAAACTCTTATTTTATTTTGTCATGAGTGGCCCTAAAACTCTTCTGTAGTAACAAGTTGGTCTGAGTGTTAGGAATTAGTGAAGGTTTTTGTATGATTATTCTACTTCCGTTGAGAGGTCAATTTATTTAGTTTGTTATTTATATATATATATATATATATATATATATATATATATATAAAAGTAATATTTTTCGGCGGGAAGTAAATTTATCTCTATATCCCCTTGTTGGTCTTGAGGGATTATTTCAGTATTTGTTAGTTATTATTTTCGTAGGATTCGTTAAAGCCCGCCTCTCCGCCTATAAATAGGCGGTATCTAAAGGGTTGGGCTCCTCTCTCTCGATCACTCCCATTCGAACACGCAGTCAGGCGGCTGCCCTCTTTGGCTCTTCCGCCTTCGTTTTATGTTTGGGGTTAGCACAGATCCTTTTTCCCTGGTGGGACTGGTGGTCCTGTTTTCGTTTTTGTTAATCCTTCAAAAGTAGGTTGGGGTTTTCGTTTGTTAGATTGGGTGTTGGTACCGGCTCCTACGGCCCTGTACAGGGTTGGCCCGGTACCGCACCTGTTTGTTTGTTTTTGTCAGCCCACCAGGTACCTGTTCTTTTGATATTTTGTTAGTTTAGGACACGGGGTTGTTATGGGGTTTTGTCGGGTTCTAGTTTTTACATAACCCGCTTGCTTTTCAGGTTCAACACTTTTTTTTTAATTAAAAACCAACGAACGTATTAAAAGAAAATTAAATAAAAATTGTAAAAATCCAACCGTTTCCCTGTGTCCTTCAAGGTATGTTCCGTCCCTCCTCGGGGTGTCACACTGAGTTTCTTAAAGAAACAAACATATTCAACAATGTTTTTACAGTTTGGATGTGATATCATCAAATAGTTCTGTCAATTATTAAAATAAAAGAAGTGACCCCCACAAGTAGGTCAAGAAGTTTATGTTTTCTACTGCATGAATTTATTGATTTTTATGTATGTATGTATGTATGTATGTATGTATGTATGTATGTATGTATGTATGTATGTATGTATGTATGTATGTATGTATGTATATACAGTACCTAATTATTGTTGATTCTATATGAGGCTGTAATAAACTCCTCTCTACAGTAAAGTATGAAATGTACTAATGTATACATGTATTCTCTCAAAAGACAAAGTATTTTTGTTCCATGTGGACAATGTGGGGGTCTGCGTGACGTCATCATCTCATAATAAACTAGTTCTATATTTAGAACCTCAGAATGACTTTATTAATCCCTGGGGAAATTCTTTAGCAAGGCAGCACCAACAGCAGTGTTTTTAACATAACACAAATGATTGGGACTATTTTCAGGGAGTTTAGCGTGGAGTAGGACGCAGCTTCATGGAGGTGTGAATCGCCTGCTGACAGCCTGGAGGAGCTGCTGTTCATTGTTTTGATGTCAGTGCTGAGTCAGCGCCGTTCTCCTCCAAGAGCTGGTGTTTGAAAACGGTGATGTCTGGCTGCAGAGCGCCGCCTCGCTGTACAACTGCTTTGCTAACATCCACGTTGCTGTGTTGCTTTGCTAACCTACACGTTGCTGTGTTGCTTTGCAAACATCTACATTGCTGCGTTGCTTTGCTAACCTTCACGTTGCTGTGTTGCTTTGCAAACATCCACTTTGCTGCGTTGCTTTGCTAACATCCACGTTGCTGTGTTGCTTTGCAAAAATCTACGTTGCTATGTTGCTTTGCTAACATCCATGTTGATGTGTTACATTGCTTACATCCACGTTGCTGCGTTGCTTTGCAAACATCTACGTTGCTGCTTTGCTTTGCAAACATCCACGTTGCTGCATTGCTTTGCAAACATCTACGTTGCTGCTTTGCTTTGAAAAAATCCACGTTGCTGTGTTGCTTTGCAAACATCCACGTTGCTGTGTTGCTTTGCTAACATCCACGTTAATGTGTTGCTTTGCTAACATCCACGTTGATGTGTTGCTTTGCTTACATCCACGTTGCTGTGTTGCTTTGCTAACATCCATGTTGATGTGTTGCTTTGCTAAAATTTGCGTTGCTGCGTTGCTTTGCTAACATCTACGTTCCTGCGTTGCTTTGCAAACATCCACGTTGCTGTGTTACTTTGCTTGCATCCACGTTGCTGCATTGCTTTGCTAACATCTACGTTGCTGCGTTGCTTTGCAAACATCCACGTTGCTGTGTTACTTTGCTTACATCCACGTTGCTGTGTTGCTTTGCTAACATCCACGTTGATGTGTTGCTTTGCTAAAATTTGCGTTGCTGCATTGCTTTGCTAACATCTACGTTGCTGCGTTGCTTTGCAAACATCCACGTTGCTGTGTTACTTTGCTTGCATCCACGTTGCTGTGTTGCTTTGCAAACATCCACGTTGCTGTGTTGCTTTGCTAACATCCACGTTAATGTGTTGTTTTGCTAACATCCACGTTGCTGTGTTCCTTTGCAAACATCCAAGTTGCTGTGTTGCTTTGCAAACATCAATGTTGCTGTGTTGCTTTGAAAACATCTACGTTGCTGTGTTGCTTTGCTAACATCTACGTTGCTGTGTTGCTTTGCAAAAATCCACATTGCTGTGTTGCTTTGCTAACATCCACGTTACTGTGTTGCTTTGCAAACATCCACGTTGCTGTGTTGCTTTGCAAACATATACGTTGCTATGTTGCTTTGCAAACATCCACGTTGATGTGTTGCTTTGCTTACATCCACGTTGCTGCGTTTCTTTGCAAACATCTATGTTGCTGCGTTGCTTTGCAAAAATTCATGTTGGTGCGTTGCTTTGTTAACATCCACGTTGTTGTGTTGCTTTGCTAAAATCTGCGTTGCTGTGTTACTTTGCTTACATCCACGTTGCTGCATTGCTTTGCAAACATCTACGTTGCTGCTTTGCTTTGAAAAAAATCCACGTTGCTGTGTTGCTTTGCAAACATCCACGTTGCTGTGTTGCTTTGCAAACATCCACGTTGCTGCGTTGCTTTGCTAACATCCACGTTGATGTGTTGCTTTGCTTACATCCACGTTGCTGCGTTGCTTTGCTAACATCCATGTTGATGTGTTGCTTTGCTAAAATTTGCGTTGCTTCGTTGCTTTGCTAACATCTACGTTGCTGTGTTGCTTTGCAAACATCCATGTTGCTGTGTTACTTTGCTTGCATCCACATTGCTGCGTTGCTTTGCAAACATCTATGTTGCTGCGTTGCTTTGCAAAAATCCACGTTGCTGTGTTGCTTTGCTAACATCTACATTGATGTGTTGCTTTGCAAACATCCACATTGCTGTGTTGCTTTGCAAACAACCACGTTGCTGTGTTACTTTGCTAACATCCACGTTGATGTGTTGCTTTGCTAACATCCAGGTCCAAGACCTGGTTCACACTGGTTTGTTCCAGCAACACATGTATGGGGGCATTATTGTAGTAAAACTAGATGTCAGTCTGTACTTCAATCTGTCTGTCCAAAGTAACATCTGTGTAAAAGAACTTCTTCCATGACAGGATTCCCTCTGTTAGGCTGGGTTTCTCCACCCTGAGCTCAGGCTCACAGGCTCCTTCATTCTGGCTGTGCACTGCTCTGCTGTCCTGCACTCAGTAGCTGCAGTAAACAGACAGGATGTCATTGTAAAAAGTTGCCAAATTAAAAGCTTATTATTTCTAGCATATTTACTGAAATAGTAGTACTGTATAGCCTGTTTTCCCCACCCATTCTATTACTCCTTCATCGTATTGTTCTCTCTCTCTCTCTGTCTCTCTCTCTCTATCTCTCTCTCTGTCTCTCTCTCTCTCCCTCCCTCCCTCCCTCTCCCTCTCTATCTCTCTCTCTCTCTCGCTCTCTCTCTCTCTCTCTCTGTCTCTCTCTCTCTCTCTCTCTCAGGGAAGCAACATGAGACCAAACAAAGAAGGTAAAGTGAAGAAGGCAGGCAGCCGCTCATTTCAACACGATAATAAAGAAACAAAACAAACCAGGCTTTTGTCACAAAGCGGCACAGAACAGAAAAACACCCTCGCCGGAAATCGGGCTTCATGAAGGGGAGCCTCGGTGGTAACCAGATTACACATTGTTTTATGTACTGTAATGGATTACAGTTACATTTTGTTTTGTATCCTAATTACGTAACACCGTAACATGTAGTCCGTTACTCCCCAACCCTGACGATGTCTGATGACACGGCCTGGGGAGCAGGAGGAGGTGATGTGTCTCCTGCATGGGACACTACAGGAGACACACACACACACACACACACACACACACACACACACACACACACACACACACACACACACACACACACACACACACACACACACACACACACACACACACACACAGTCAGAGAGAGAACGAACAGCCAGTTGGACATAAAATGAGACATCAGATTGTTAATTAAATAAGTGTAAGACCAATGATTCAGGAGGATTTTAGCACAGAGGACATGTGGGCTGGACTGCTGCTGGGGGACTAGTTACTCTGACCAGGTAACCTGTACAGTCAATAATCAAAGGTTTACATGCATTCAACAGATAGTTATGTCTATATGCTCTATGTTTATATGCTCTATGTCTATATACTCTATGTCTATATGCTCTATGTTTATATGCCCTATGTCTATATGCCCTATGTCGATATGCTCTATGTCGATATGCTCTATGTCAATATGTCTATGTAAAATGCTCTATGTAATATGCTCTATTTCTACATGCTCTATGTCTATATGCCCTATGTTTACATGCTCTATGTCTATATACTCTATGTTTATATGCTCTATGTCTATATGCTCTATGTCTATATGCTCTATGTCTACATGCTATATGTCTATATGCTCTATGTCTATATGCCCTATGTCTATATGCCCTATGTCTATATGCTCTATGTCTATATGCTCTATGTCTATATGCTCTTTGTCTATATGCCCTATGTCGATATACTCTATGTCGATATGCTCTATGTCGATATGTCTATGTAAAATGCTCTATGTAATATGCTCTATTTCTACTTGCTCTATGTCTATATGCTCTAGGGCTATATGCTCTTTGTCTACATGCTCTATGTCTACATGCTCTATGTCTATATGCTCTATGTCAATATGCTCTATGTCGATATGTCTATGTAAATATGCTTTTTGTCTACATGCTATATGTCTATATGCCCTATGTCTACATGCTCAATGTCTATGTGCTCTGTCTTTATGCTCCTTGTCTATGTAATCTATGTCAATATGCTCTATATATATATGCTCTATGTCTATGTGCTCTTTCTTTATGCTATATGTCTATGTGCTCTATGTCTTTATGCTCTATATCTCAATGCCCTATGTCTTTATGCTCTATGTCTACATGATCTATGTCTATATGCTCTAGGTTTATATGCTCTAGGTCTATATGCTCTATGTCGATATGCTCTATGTCTATATGCCCTATGTCTATATATACTATGTCTACATGATCTATGTTTATGTGCTTTATGCTCTATGTCTATATGCTCTATGTCTATATGCTCTATGTCTATATGCTCTATGTCTAAATGCTCTGTGTCTATACTAAGTGTGAATTCACAAACACATTCTAACAATCCTCTTCTCTGGTGGATGTAAAGCATAACTAATCAGTCTTTTCGCACAATCATTACTACCACCAACTGTGCCTGGTTAGTACCCATTAGTACACATTAGTACCCATTAGTACCCATTAGTACCCATTAGTGCCTGTGGGATGCATGAAAACTGTAATAATTGGATTTATATAGTACTTTCTTCACGCTGACTCAAAGCACATCCAGAGACCATTATTCATTCATTCCAGTCCCACCAGTGATGCTAAGCTACGTTGTAGCCACAGATGCTCTGGGGCTGCTGACAGAGGCGTAGCTGCCATTTTGCACCAACAGCCCCTCCGACCACCACCACCAACATTCATACGAGGCAATGTGGGTAAAGTGCCTTGCCCAAGGACACAATGACAATGACTTTTTGATAGAGTGGGATTCAAACTGCCAACCCTCCAGTTATTGGACGACCGACTCTACCACTGATCTACAATCACCCTTAAAGTATAAAACTACATTGTGTTAGTATTTTGTTTAGCTCAGGGTTTGTTTTTTTACCTGATGGTCAGTAGTTCTATTTCTTCAGCGGAACAATGGAACTGCTGCTTTGATGGTCCATTACCAGAACACAATCCATCCATTACCAGAACACAAACCATCCATTACCAGAACACAATTCATCCATTACCAGAACACAAACCATCCATTACCAGAACACAATCCATCCATTACCAGAACACAAACCATCCATTACCAGAACACAAACCATCCAGTGACAGGAGGGTTTTACTCCTGTCATTCCAGAATACTTCACAGCAAATACCCAGCTAAAGTCGTATTACTACAGAAGACTGTCCCCTGATGTTTCCTGCAGAGTAGTTCTGATGTTTTTAGATTCGGCCCAGGTAGTACAGTTTGAAGATGACCTCCATTTCCAGAAGGTTAAATACTTTCTGCAATATTCAATCCAGCTGCTCTGAGAAATGAGTTCAATGAGACAGAAAACTCAAACCAGAATCTGGCTGTGATGATTCTCTTTCATTTTGTTGTCGGGGTTTTTCTTTTGCTGTTTTCTTTCTTCTTCTTCTCCCCCTCCCCCCTCTGCTCTCCTCTCCTGCAGGGAGGAGTGGCTTGGGGGAGGGGCGGGGTTGGTTTCTCCAGCAGCAGACGAGGCACGCCTGACTCCACCCAGCTCATCATCCTCCCTTTAAAGGTTTTGGGAAACTAGAAACGTCCTGAACCAGACTCTGCTGGTAGAAGTGGGATTTGAACCGACGCCTCCAGAAGAGAGTGTAACAAGAACACAGCTCCTTGGACCACTTGGTGTCCTCACTCAACTCATCTCACACTGGTTCGTTGGTCTAGGGGTATGATTCTCGCTTAGGGTGCGAGAGGTCCCGGGTTCAATTCCCGGACGAGCCCTTTGGTCATCAAACATGATCCTTTATGTTAAATTTCCAAAGAGGTTCTGACTTTGTGTGTGAGAATCCTCCTCCCAGACCAACCAGCAACATCTTCAAGAAGCAAAAGGACTCAACCAACAGTATCGGGGCTTTATTCACTTTGAGGAGCTTTCAAACAGCAACGCCGACACATTTTGTGATTTTCTCCTAAAAACACTCGATGCTCTGGGTCTGGATGTTAACCTCCCTTCAACTATTCATTTATAAATCCCAGATTTGTTTCATTGATAACTTGAATCATAAATTACTTCCTGTAATTTAGCCGTCACTGGTAATCAAGTACTGTTGATCATTGATTGGTCAGTAACCATTTGTGACTCCGAGCAGTTTGAGTTCTTCCCAGGTTGCTTCAGCGAGTCGCCTCCTGTGGCTCCTCAGACGCTTCGGTAGTTCACACCAGTGACCGGCGGTTGTTAACCAAGGAGTGACCGGTCACTCCTAGTGACCGGTCACTCCTATTGACCAGTCACTCCTAGTGTCCAGTCGTATCACTTGTGGACCGCCTTAGTGATGTGACACCTCTGGAGGTTCCTCCCATCAGGTGACCCTTTATAGCTCACAACTGTCAGACGACCACTGACTATTTACTGTAATCAACCCTTGTAGCCCCGCATAACTTACACTTGGTTCATTGCCTTAGTAATCTATTACTCCAGTAATCCATTACTTTGGTGGTCTACCGCTAGTGATCAGTAATTGTCCACAAGTAAATAACAATTTACCTGTTTGATGATTTGTTTATATGTAAATTGCTTCTGGTGGTTCAGAACCTTCCATTGGCCGATCACTAGAGTAATTTGCATATTCTGATCAAACCCGAACCCCAACACCACAGAGAGTCTGGTTGTGATGAAACAATGAGTGCCCATGTTCTCCACTGAAATGATTTTCTCAACAAAGCAAAGCAAAGAGAACCCATGACCACTGACCACTGCACCAATGTGATAAACAACAACTGACAGTGCTGATAAAACATTTACTCAGGTACATAGTTGTATTCATAAGATGAAAGGTTATCAAAGTGACAAGTTTCTCCTTGGAGGATGAAAAAGTTCAATACCTCGTGACCAAAACAACAAATGGTCATAACTCAGACATTGAGCATTAAACTTCACATGCTGTCTCCTCTTGCCTGTCATGATCTACTTCCCTCAATATTTCAATGACGAATCAATAATTATACAGGCTGTAGGACTTAACAGGCAGCTTGTGACCGTCTCTTTCCACTGATTCTGGCTGTCATAGATGTAAATATTTTTTGCATTGTCCATCATGTTTTTGTCATTTGTCAACTAGTTCTGGCTGTCAAATAGACATCCAGAATTATGGCCTGGATGGATGGACGGTCTTAGAAGTCTATGATTGTTACCTGCTCAGTGTTCTTGATTTGCAACAGACGCTGATCTCCTTTGATCGGCTTTGATCTGCTCTGTTCTCAACACTGGAGACGGCATGGAGCCAAGATCAAAGGAGAAAGCAGCTTTATTCAGCCCCTTCAGCATTCACACTTGCATTTTCTTCTGGACATGCAAACCTGTAGTTACAGCAGACTTCCTCTTTGATGGTGAATATTGAAGTTTGAGGTGTGGAAACAAAAGCAAATTGCAGACTTCCTGGAGGATTTAGGTCAGGGGTGTCAATGTGTGATTTTTAGATCTTGATGAGATGAACAAGTGAGTTTTGGTCTGATCTCTACGACATTCCTACTGGCCGTGGTGTTTGGTTTTCTAATATATTTGAATGAGAGGAGGCGGGCAGCAGGATTCGACATTGTGATCTTTGACAGCAAATAAAATCCAAACCACTCGAGTAACTACAAAGTTGTATAGAAGGTTTGAGGAGAAGCATCTCCTCTGTCAATTAATAGTGTTTTGAAGCCGATATGATGTTCACCCTCAGAGGAGATAGTGTTTGAGGGAGAGCCAGATTAAATTTGGGCCGTAAATCTTATTTTGAAGGGCAAATTGAAAGGCAAATTGTGGACTTTCTGTTGGACTTAGGTCAGGGGTGTTATTGTGTGATATTTAGGTGTTGATGAGATGATCAAATGAGTTTTAGTTTGATTTCTCTATGACATTCTGACAGACATCTCACCATGGCTTTGGTGGTCATTTTAGTAATTGTAGATGGCGCTAGAGAGCACATTTTGGCACTTTGTGGGTTATTTTTTTACATTTTCTTATAGTGTGCACCAGTTCTGATGAGTGTGCCAAATTTGTTGAGTTTTGGAAAATGTTTATGGGTCAAATTAGTTTTTGGGGGAAATTAAGAATGCCGCCTGCGTTACGCATCAAAAGTGAGGCAAGTCAGGTGAAGTAGGGCTGAGTAGGTATCAGTGGAAAAGCAGCATAAGCTGACCAGTAAGAAAAAAACCCACGGTGTGATATTTATGTCAACTGTTCACAAAGTAGGGTTCAGAAAAGGTCTGTTGCATTGGCCGGGAATTGAACCTGGGCCTCCCGCGTGGCAGGCGAGAATTCTACCACTGAACCACCAATGCTCACATAGCAGCTGATTCCTCCCAAGAGAGGTCATGTGATCCAACTGCTGTGCTGCATGAGCCCCTCCCCCACAGTTTGAGTGACACTCTGCTGTGGTGACACAAGCGTATGTGCAGAGTTTGGCTCCGCCTCTGAGAGACTAGTAGCTGTCTCACACCTCTTTGTTAGTATAGTGGAGAGTATCCCTGCTTGTCACACAGGAGACTGTAGTTCAATTCCCTGACAGGGAGAGCAAAACCTATTAGTTTTGTGATTGAAAACCATGAGGTTCAGATTGGGATGCATTGCAAATCATCCTGGAGAATGCTCGGGGCTTTGAGCTCGGCTGGAAGATTAAAAAACAATGGCCACTGATTTGGAGCAGCATGAAGACCAGAGACTCAAGGACGAGAGAAAGCTGAAGTCGTCCTGACAGAAAACAAATCTTATCTACATTGGGACGCCCCCAGACGTCCAGAGGAACGGCGCCTGTGACTGGCGGTGCCATGGCTCCTCTCCTGCTGTGTAGATTATTAATGCTCATCTTTTCAACAAATGTGATCAGATCAGCTTAAATAACAAATGGAAAGAGTTGATGGAGGACAAGTTTGATAAACAGGACACGTCCAAACAAACGTTTCCTCCTTTTACAATCGATCCCGACTCACCTGAACACTTGCTGCTGGGTCGGGACCAGCTGGAGTTCAGGTGACCGCTGGACGTGCCTTCGACCAACCCCGCTGAGCAACATGGACACTGTCTTCGTGACGTCAGTTACAATCCTGCTTTGCTTTGCTCAGCTGAGACGACTAGTCAAGACCAGGTCATTCCTCTCCCAAGCAGACCTGGAGAAAGTAATACATGTCATCATCTGGTCCAGGCTGGATTACTGTAACTCCCTTTATTCTGGCATCAGTAGGCTTAATGTTCAAAGACTGCAGCTGGAGCAGAATGCTGCTACCAGGTTTTTAACAGGCACCAGGAGGAGGGACCACATTTCACCAATCCCTTCTTCCTTTCACTGGCTGCCTGTCAGTTTTAGAAGAGATTTTAAAATGCTACTGTTTGTTTTTAAAGCCTTGAACGGTCTGACTCCTCCAGATATCAGAGACCTGTTATGATAATATTAATTACTAGAGGTTTGTATTCCCTGAAGAAAATGCAATTGTGAATGCTGAAGATTGAATAAAGCTGATTTCCTTTCATCTCAGCATCTCCATGACTCCAGTGCTGATCTCTTATCAGATCAAAGGAGATCAGTTCCTTTTGCCATGGAGATTTTCAGATCAAAGATTTCCTCCGGCTTTGATCTCCGTTGATCTCCATCTGGTGCCTCTCCCATCCACTTTGTAATGAAAGGCTTGTTATTGTTCTTTTTCACAACCTTGGTGATGACATCATCATTAGATTCAGGTATGCTGAAGCAGGCAGAGAACTAAAACATGCAGGACACCAGCACTCTCTGACCCAGTTTGGACACCCTGTCGTAGACCATCAAGAGACAGCTTAGTTTTATCCTACTGATGATGTGTTGCTGCAATAGTCATCCTGCTCAGTTTCAAGTTTCTTCCCACAAAGAGCCTGAACAGGGATTTGATCCCCGGACCCTCAGATTAAAAGTCTGATGCTCTACCATCTGAGCTGCCCAGGTCTGCCAACACAGTGTTGTGTCTCCATATGATTCTCACTTCTGAGTGAGACGAAGCAGACACTGATCCTGACCACCAAGGTGCAGAAGTGGAGACTCTTCTTGCTCGCTGTTTTGAAACTCAACAAATGTTTCGTCCATTCTTCCTTCCTGAAGATGCTGAAAAGCTCCGCTCTGGATTTGAAAACAATCAGGAAACATCTGAGCAGACTGCTGGCTGTATTGCATGATATTTTCTCACTGCCTGATTGGCTGCAGGTGAGAAGTTTTGCTTCAGGAAAACCAGTTTTCTCTCCATTTGAAGCTGGAATGAAGAACTGCTTGGTTTTACAGCAAACCTGAACAGGGATTTTAATGGTGGAAGCTCAGATTAAAGAGCATTCATTGATGATGATCATGACTTTTCAAAGCTTAGTTTAGTCGTGGTTCTACCAAATCGTACGTTCCAAAGCGCACTAAAGGTAAAGCAAAGCTCACCCAGACCCAACTGTGTTGTTTGGTCCGCCACAGAAAGTCCACTTAAAATGTAGGCGGGTTGTGAACGACACAGATGCTCCTGGTACAGTATGAGAGTCTGACTGCTTTCAAAAGGTCCAGTGATCATACAAGAGTATCAGTCACTCTCATACTTTCTCATGGTTCTATTGACAATGAGAAGCAACAACACAACACTACTGCTTGGACATGTTTACTGGATCACATCATGGATGATGGATGATGGATCGATGGATGGACGGATGGACGGATGGATAGATGGATGGATGGATGGATGGATGAATGATGGATGGATGGATCATGCATGGATGGATGATGGATGATGGATGGATGGATGGATGGATGATGGATGATGGATGATGGATGGATGGATGGAATATACACATATTACTTATGTTCACTAGGAAAAAGTTCCCTTTACTCAGTATTGGTGTGAATCTTGGGAACAAATGATAGAAGAAAGTTTTTCTTTTCAACTTTTTAAAGAATCCATGACTTTTAAGGCTTTTGGGTTCTTTGTAGAACAATGTGACGGTTCCAACAACAACATGTGAGGTTAACTGGTGACAGTAAATTGTGAATGTGTGTGTGTGTGTGTGTGTGTGTGTGTGTGTGTGTGTGTGTGTGTGTGTGTGTGTGTGTGTGTGTGTGTGTGTGTGTGTGTGTGTGTGTGTGTGTGTGTGTGTGTGTGTGTGTGTGTGTGTGTGTGTGTGTGTGTGTGTGTGTGTGTGTGTGTGTGTGTGTGTGTCCAATGACAGTTGGATCTATTTGATGTTTGACATTGTGGATTTGCTGTGAGATTCTCTGCACTTTAACACTTGAATTGTGAATCTCTTTGTTTAGTATTAAAGGTAAGATCAGAGTCTTCAATAGATCAGATCAAAGTACTTTAATAGAATGTATTCAGTCCTCCTGACTCTCCTTTTGGAATGCCAACAGTTGCACCTCTTTGTGGATCAGTGAAGCCTGGAGCAGCCGCGGTAGAAAAGATGCTCTCTCAAACTGATGCTTCTCTACTTTATTGAGCCTTGCAGGTGAATACACCATAAGAACTACAATGTAAACAAAAAAATACCATTAGCAACTCTTAACAGCAAGTTTGACCTTTAAACCTTTACCATATTTACTACCTTAAATGAATTGTCCTAAATTAAAACCGTTGATAATCTCTACCTTGAGTGCTCTTAATATGTAATTTCCGTGTATATTTACAACTTTGTCCTTTTTAACCATATGTCTGTACCATGAAATAATATAAATCACCTTTTACTTTACATTACAATTAAACTGTAAGCTTGAAATCACATTACACTAAGCATGGCTTTTACTGCTCATCAACGTTCCTGCTACTTCCATCTGATTTACAACAGTTACTTCTGATTTACCACACCTTGTCTGTGAGTTCTTTCAAAGTAAAAGCATAAGCACTATACTATCAGTACAACATAAAATAAACACGTATGTACCATTGCAAAGAAAGAACTTAATATCCAGGTCATTTACAGAGTCTATTTTCTGACATATTTGTATCCCTGCTAATCTCTTGTTGGTCATGCTGAGGTGATACAGTGGAGCATTTTCACTGTTTCTCTTCTTTATTCAAAGATTGTCAGCCCACAACAATCAGGGTTCTAATTTACAGATGATTTAAGGTCCGTTTACACCACAACAAAAACAAGTGGAACCACAAAACTTTAGTCACATTTGGGCTCCGTTTATACGACAGTGGTGCTCGGATCCACTGCAACCGTCACTTTTTGGTCTCGGCTCTCAAGGTGGAACTTTTCTTTCACACTCCCGACTCCCCCCACAGGGACAGGCGGAGGCTACGGAGCGCTGTTACTGAGCATGTACACCTCCGCCGTGGTAAATAGTGCTTCTTCTCATGTGTGAGTAACAAACATGGCGGCCTCCGTAGAGCTGCTGTCCTGTAAAAGCTTCACTTTTCCTTAACGGACAAGTTGTTGTCACTTGGAATGTTGTGGTGTAAACGGAGCCTAAGACTCAGATCCAAACTGAGCCGTTAACATGTGACTGGGTTGTGAAAGCTCACACAGGAGGAGGGTTAAAAACAATGTGCTGTATTGGCCGGGAATCAAACCCTGGACCCTGCATGGAAGGAGAGGATTCTACCGTGTTGTGTGTCTGGTTGCTCTAGCTGGTCTTCTTGGAAGGGTGTGGCTCATTTGTCCAAGAGTTGGTTTCTCTAAGAGGACATTCAATAATCAGGAGACTGAGTCTTTGAATAAAAGTGAAAAAGATCCAACATCCCAACTAGTAGAGGAAAGTCTCTCCTCTGTGACGGCCGGGAATCAAACCCGGGTCAACTGCTTGGAAGGCAGCTATGCTCACCACTGTACCACCGTCACTACTCTGAGTGGCTCCACCTGTCAAAGATGATAAAGAATATAGAGCGATGGTGAAGAAGACTTGAAGAAGTTTGTAGAATGGGACAGAAAAGTGTCTCATGCTTGTGAGTGAGACGTGTCAGAGCCTGTTTGTCTCTTGTCTCCTCACAATCAAGAGACACTAACTCACTATTAATCTACTTGCTGCTGTTGAGGTGAGACATAAAGCTTGGAGATGCTGGGGATTGAACCCACAACCTCATACAGCTAAATCCTTGTTCTGGTGGTTTTGATTGAACTGAATCAGTTCATGTAAGACAAGGAGGACAAGTCCTGAGCAGCATGTGTCCCTCTCTCACCAGGACACTGTCCCTCTCTCACCAGGACACTGTCCCTCTCTCACCAGGACACTGTCCCTCTCTCACCAGGACACTCTGGATTGTGGTGTGTGGCTGCTTGCTGGAGGGGAGGATTTATGGAAGTGTTGTCTGTTAGTGAGGATTTCATGGTTGGAGTCAGAACATTTTAGGAGATATTTCACTAACCTGACAACTAAATAACTAAATAACTGTAACTAGCTGCTCCCACATTACTATGGACGAGGACAGGATCCACTCTGGAGGGTCTCCTCCATCACAGGAGACAAACAGCCACACACACACACACACACACACCCCTTCACAATTTATTGTCACCAGTTAAGCTCCCTTGTTGTTGTTGGAACCGTCACATTGTTCTACAAAGAACCCAAAAGCCTGAAAAGTCCTGGATTCTTTAAAAAGTTGAAAAGAAAAACTTTCTTCTCTCATTTGTTCCCAAGATTCACACCAATACTGAGTAAAGGGAACTTTTTCCGAGTGGACATGAGTCATGTCTGTATATTATATCCATCCATCATCCATCCATCCATCCATCCATCATCCTTCCATTCATCCATCCATCCATCCATCCATCCATCCATCCATCATCCATCATCCATCATCCATCATCCATCCATCCATCCATCCATCCATCATCCATCATCCATCATCCATCCATCCATCCATCCATCCATCCATCCATCATCCATCCATCCTTCCATCATCCATCCATCCATCCATCATCCATCCATCCATCCATCCATCCATCCATCCATCATCCATCCATCCTTCCATCATCCATCCATCCATCCATCCATCCATCCATCCATCCATCCATCCATCCATCATCCATCCATCCATCCAACCATCATCCATCCATCCATCCATCCATCCATCCATCCATCCAACCATCATCCTTCCTTCCATCCAACCATTCGTCATCCATCCACCAATCCATCCTTCCTGATCAATCAATCCATCTACCAATCCATCCTTCCATCGATCCATCCATCTGTCATCCATCCATCATTCATCCACCCATCCCTCGATCCATCCATCAATTCATATACCTTCCTTCATTCATCCTTCCATCATCCATCCATCCATCCATTTATCAATCTGTCATCCATCCGTCATTCATCCATCCATCCATCTACCAATCCATCCTTCCATCCATCCTTCCATCATCCATCCATTCGTCATCCATCCATCCATCTACCAATCCATCCTTCCTCATCCATTCATCCATCTACCAATCCATCCTTCAATCCATCCATATGTCATCCATCCATCCATCATTCATCCATTCATCCATCCATCATTCATCTACCAATCCATTCTTCCATCTATCAATCCATCCATCATCTTTCCTTCCATCCATCATCCATCATCCATCCATTCATCCATCATGCATCAATCATCTACCTATCCATCATTCGATCCATCAATCCATCCATCCCTCCATCCATCCATCCATCCATCCATCCATCCATCCATCATCCATCCATCCATCCATCCATCCATCCATCCATCCATCCATCCATCCATCCATCCATTCATCCATCATTCATCCAACCAACCATCCATCCATCCATCCATCCATCCATCCTATATCCGTCATTCATTCATCCATCCCTCCCTCCATCCATTCATTCATCAACCTTCCTTCCATCCATCCATCCATCCATCCATCCATCCATCCATCCATCCATCCATCCATCCATCCATCCATCCATCATCCATCCATCCATCCATCCATCCATCCATCCTTCCTTCCATCCATCCATTCGTCATCCATCCACCAATCCATCCTTCCTGATCCATCAATCCATCTACCAATCCATCCTTCCATCCATCCATCAATCCATCTGTCATCCATCCATCAATCCATCTACCAATCCATCCTTCCATCCATCCATCCATCTGTCATCCATCCATCAATCCATCTGCCAATCCATCCTTCCATCCATCCATCCATCCATCTGTCATTCATCCATCCATCCTTCCTTCCATCCATCAATTCATTGTTCCATCCATCCATCATCCATCAATCCATTCATCCATCCATCTGTCATCTATCCTTCATTCATCCACCCATCCCTCGATCCATCCATAAATGTATATACCTTCCTTCATCCATCCATCCATCCATCCATCCATAATCCATCCATCCATCCATTTATCAATCTGTCATCCATCTGTCATTCATCCATCCATCCATCTACCAATCCATCCATCCATCCATCCATCCATCCATTTATCAGTCTGTCATCCATCCGTCATTCATCCATCCATCCATCCATCCATCTACCAATCCATCCTTCCATCCATCCTTCCATCATCCATCCATTCGTCATCCATCCATCCATCTACCAATCCATCCTTCCTCATCCATCCATCCATCTACCAATCCATCCATCTACCAATCCATCCTTCAATCCTTCCATATGTCATCCATCCATCCATCCATCATTCATCCATTGATCCATCCATCATCCATTTACCAATCCATCCTTCCTCATCCATCCATCCATTCATCTACCAATCCATCCTTCCATCAATCAATCCATCCATCATCCTTCCTTCCATCCATCATCCATCCATTCATCCATCATGCATCCATCATCCATCCATCATCTACCAATCCATCATTCGATCCATCAATCCATCCATCAATCCATCCATCATCCTTCTTTCTATCCATCCATCCATCCATCCATCCATCCATCCATCATCCATCCATCATTCATCCATCCGTCATTCATCCATCCATCCACCCATCTGTCATCCATCCATCATTCATCTGTCATTCATCCATCCATCAAACATCTGTCATCCATCGGTCATTCATCCATCCAACCATCCATCCATCTATCCAGTATTCCATGCATCCATCTATCCATCCATCCAACCATCATCCATCATCCATCCTCCATCCTCCATCCTCCATCCTCCATCCTCCATCCTCCATCCTCCATCCTCCATCCTCCATCCTCCATCATACATCCAGCATCCATCCATCCATCCATCCATCATCCATGATGTGATCCAGCAAACATGTCCAAGCAGTAGTGTTGTGTTGTTGCTTCTCATTGTCAATAGAACCATGAGAAAGTATGAGAGTGACTGATACGCTTGTATGATCACTGGACCTTTTGAAAGCAGTCAGACTCTCATACTGTACCAGTAGCATCTGTGTCATTCACAACCCGTCTCCATCTTAACTGGACTTTCTGTGGTGGACCAAACAACACAGTTGGGTCACACATTTAGCATCTTTACATTTAAAGAGTATCAGGCCTCGTACTCCAGAGAAGCTACATGCTACATTTAAAGAGTATCAGTCCTCGTACTCCAGAGAAGCTACATGCTACATTTTACATTAAGGAGTATCAGGCCTCATACTCCAGAGATGCTACATGCTACTTTTAAAGAGTATCAGTCCTTGTACTCCAGAGATGCTACATGAGACATGCTTGAGGGTTTCAGACCTTGCACAACATAGATGTTACATGCTACTTTTAAAGAGATTCAGACCTTGCAAAGCATAGATGCTACATTTAAAGAGTATCAGGCCTCGTACACCAGAGATGCTACATGCTACATGCTACATTTAAAGAGATTCAGACCTGGTACACCAGAGTTGCGACATGATACAGGCTAATGAGTTTCAAGCCTCTCACGCCATAGATGCTACATGCTACATTTAAAGAGTTTCAGGCCTCATCTCTGGTGTTGGAGGCCTGATACGCTTTAAATGTAGCATGTAGCATCTCTGGTGGAAGAGGCCTGAATCTCTTTACATGTAGCATGTAGCATCCTTACATTTAAAGAGATTCAGACCTCATCTCTGGTGTTTGAGGCTTGAAACTCTTTAGCATGTATCATGTAGCATCTTTGGTGTGTGAAGGCTGATACACTTTAAATGGAGCATGTAGCATCTCTGGTGTAAGAGGCCTGAAACTCTTTAAATGTAGCATGTAGCATCTTTACATTTAAAGAGATTCAGACCTTGCAAAGCATAGCTGCTACATTTAAAGAGTATCAGGCCTCGTACACCAGAGATGCTACATGCTACATGCTACATTTAAAGAGATTCAGACTTGGTACACCAGAGTTGCTACATGATACAGGCTTATGAGTTTCAAGCCTCTCACGCCATAGATGCTACATGCTACATTTAAAGAGATTCAGACCTCAAACCCCAGAGATGCTACATGCTACATTTAAAGAGTATCAGGCCTCGTACTCCAGATGTTATGAACTTACATTTTGTCTCAATAAGTAACTAAGTAACTAACTAAGTAACTAAGTAACTAAGTAACTAACTAACTAACTAACTAACTAACTAACTAACTAACAAAAAACATATTAATTTATTTAAAAATACACAATATATAAATATATTTATGTGTAGTCAACCTCGTAGTACTGAGGGTAAAAATGTGTGTGATGAAGGTTGAGTTGGATGGTTTCATGGAGGATTCATGTCAGACGGTGAGTTCAGTTCAGCTCCAGGCCGGGCTGTCTGAGGTGGGGGAGGGGAGCCATCAATTAAACACCTGCTCTGTCTGCACCACAGTATTGCTGCTGTTGCATTCACTGAGCGTGGGAATTACTGGGTTACCAAACTCACTACATTTTCTGCATAAAACTACACAACTGTTGAGCTCACAGACGTTTTGATGATCATTTCAAGAGCAAGCAACAATTTCAGCTCCATTTGAGTCTTCATTTTAAAAGACTGATTAAAATTTAAAGGCTTTTAAAGATTTAAAAGGCTGATTTACTAGCATGTAGAGAGTTAAAGTTCTGATTAGTATTAAGCATTTGATAGTTCTTATCAGTACTAAAAGTATTACTAAGATATAACCCAGTAAGTAGACAAAATATAGAGTTCAGTACTTTTATATCAGTTTTCAAAAGTGTATGTTTTTGTCTTCAATGATTTAAGAGTGTGGTTACTTATTTCTGAATGTGTTTCAGGATAACACCACCAGTTAAATTGATGTTTATTTGTGTTTTATTTGTGTATGTTTACTTGAAACATTATTTTTTGTTTACAAGGAAAAGGAGAAAGAAGTGGATGAAGTGGTATGTATTGTTTTTAAGTCTTATTTCTCATTTTGACGTGGATCATAGCAAAATAATGGACATAGAGTTTATTTAATAAATTCACTGTGTCCCAGAAGGGCCAACATCCCAATACAACAGAAAAAGCCACAATACAACAGTAAAAACTCAAAATGCAACAGCAAAGACCACAAATGTGACTGATTCATCCTACTTAACTAGTTATATCAGGGGGGTCCAGCTCCGGTCCTGGAGAGCCGGTGTCCTGCATGTTCTAGTTCCTCCCTGCTTCAGCTTACCGGAATCTAATGATGATGTCATCACCAAGGTTGTGAAAAAGCCCAATAAGGAGCCCTTCATTGCAACCAGGTGTGTTACAACTGGGAGAGAGCTAAACCTGCAGGACGCCGGCCCTCCAGGACCCAGTTTGGACCCCCCTGAGTTATATTAATAAAGTTGAATTGAATTGAACTTCTGACAAACATCATATTTTGGTATCATTTCAGGAGGATTGCATATCAGAAGATATTTCTTCAGAAAGCAGTCATGGTGAGGACAGTGATTATGTCCCTTTGTCTTCTGAGGCCTCAGATGATGACATGGTTCCAACATTGAAAGGAACAAACCCAAAACTTCAAGAATCGGAAAAATCTCACAAGAGAAACAGAACTGATTCACAAAAAATGCACGTTGTTCAACAGAAAAGTAAGGGAGACATCGACTCGGATGAAAACAGAAACTCTGAAGATTGGAACAGGAACGAAGATGATGACGCTCAGGGTAGGCCGCATGTCACGGTTAAAAAATGCTCAAAAGGAGAAAGTGGGACAAGAAACACTATTGTGTGTATTGTGAAAAACCACAGAGTCCAAGTCCGAGTGTAAATCTCTCTCTCTCTCTCTCTCTCTCTCTCTCTCTCTCTCTCTCTCTCTCTCTCTCTCTCTCTCTCTCTCTCTCTCTCTCTCTCCGCCCCCTGCTGGCCGCGCCCCGTCACTATCTGTCAGATCCTGTTACAGAGTGCTCTGGTGTCCAAGCTGGGTCCTGGAGGGCCGGCGTCCTGCAGGGTTCAGCTCTCTCTCCCGGTTGTAGCACACCATTAGAGCTCCAGAAGAAACGAAAGACACACATTGAAACAAACAATGAATATACACAATAGTTTTTCTTTACTGAACATCAATACTGTTATATCCATACTCCCAAATATCTACAGTGGCAATTTGTACAATTAATTAAACAGTGGCAGCTGGTGATAAAGTCCTTAGGTTGACTCCTCATTATTATTCAGTTTCAGACCATGTTAACTTCATTTAAATACTTCATATTAGTCTTGAGTCTGCTTTTAAATTCCGTAGCTCTTATTTCTCAAACTCATAGAGCAGAGGTCTCCAGTCCTGGTCCTGAGGACCCCTGCCCTGCATGTTCTAGTTCCTCCCTGCTTCAGCATACCTGAATCTAATGATGATGTCATCACCAAGGTGGTGAAAAAGCCCAATAACGAGCCTTTCAATGAAATCAGGTGTGTTGAACCTGGGATGAGCTAAACCTTCAGGACACGGACCCTGGAGGACCAGGGACCCTGGAGGACCAGGGGGGTTGGAGACCTCTGATCTATGAGTTTGAAAAATAAGAGCTACGGAATAATACAAATACTTGGAAAAAACTTCTCCTCTCTCCACCCGGCCCGGCCCAGAGTGGGGATCTGGAGTCAGTCCGGCTGAGATCCGGCTGGGATGGAACCCGTAGCAACCAGGTTTGGAGACGGAGGCGTTGCTAACTGAGCCGGCTGTCAGGCGCACCTGGTGCCGAGCGGCATAGGCCACACGCTGCTGGTCAGATGGCAGGACATTCTGCCACAGGGCTCTGATATTACTGGCCTGCTGCTTTGAGAAGGTTGGAGCAGTTTCAGCCCGGAGCCCCACCAAGTACTCTGCCAGGCTGTCCACTCGCTCCGTCCCCGGGACATTCTGCTCGTCCACAGCCTGCTAATAGAACAGTAAAAAAATAAAGAAATAGATAAAAACAAGATTAGCACAAGCAAAAAGCTCAGATTGAAGTAGAATAGAAGATGTTAGTGAGACCGACCTCTTGCTCAGGTGCTGCTGGACACATAGCTGGTGGCCCAGGAGGAGGATCAGCTGAAGCAGTGGAGACAGAGGTTGTGATGGTGGCGGGGAGAGGAGCAGCAGAGGTGGTGCTGGAGGTGGAATGTGATCCACCACAGGGCTGTTACACAAGACAAGATGAGCATTAGAAATCTACCACTGGAATGAAATAATAACAATGTCACTCTATGTTACTCATGGATTAACAAGAGTGCCCCCACCTGTCTGTCATATTGTGTCTGGCTCCTGGCAGGTGGAGCAGTGGGAGCAGCAAGTGGGGCAGTGGGAGCAGCAGAAGGAGCAGTGGGCGGAGCAGAGGGAGCAGCAGGTGAAGCAGAGGGAGCAGTGGGTGGAGCAGTGGGAGGAGAAAGTGGGAGCAGCAGGTGAAGCAGAGGGAGTAGTGGGTGGAGCAGTGGGAGCAGCAGGTGAAGCAGAGGGAGTAGTGGGTGGAGCAGTGGGAGCAGCAAGTGAAGCAGAGGGAGTAGTGGGTGGAGCAGTGGGAGCAACAGGTGAAGCAGAGGGAGTAGTGGGTGGAGCAGTGGGAGCAGCAGGTGAAGCAGAGGGAGTAGTGGGTGGAGCAGTGGGAGCAGCAGGAGAATCAGAGGGAGTAGTGGGTGGAGACGTAGGAGCAGAAGGTGAAGCAGAGGGAGTAATTGGTGGAGCAGTGGGAGAAGCAGTTGAATCAGAGGGAGTAGTGGGTGGAGCAGAGAGAGCAGCAGGTGAAGCAGAGGGAGTAGTTGGTGGAGCAGTGGGAGATGTAGGTGAAGCAGAGGGAGTAGTGGGTGTAGCAGTGGGAGCAGCAAGTGAAGCAGAGGGAGTATTGGGTGGAGCAGTGGGAGCAGAAGTGGGAGCAGCAGGTGAAGCAGAGGGAGTAGTGGGTGGAGCAGTGGGAAAAGCAGGTGAAGAAGAGGGAGTAGTGGCTGGAGCAGTGGGAGCAGCAGGTGAAGCAGAAGGAGTAGTGGGTGGAACAGTGGGAGCAGAATTGGGAGCAGCAGGTGAAGCAGAGGGAGTACTGGTTGGAGCAGTGGGAGCAGCAGGTGAAGCAGAGGGAGTAATTGGTGGAGTAGTGTGAACAGCAAGTGAAGCAGATGGAGTAGTGGGAGAAGCAGATGGAGCAGCAGGTGAAGCCGAGGGAGTAGTGGGTGGAGCAGTGGGAGCAGCAAGTGCAGTAGAAGGAGTAGTGGGTGGAGCAGAGGGAGTAATTGGTGGAGTAGTGCAAGCAGCAGGTGAAGCAGAGGGAGTAGTGGGTGAAGCAGTGGGAGAGCAGGTGAAGCAGAGGGAGTAGTCGGTGGAGCAGTGGGAGCAGGTGAAGCAGAGGGAGTAGTCGGTGGAGCAGTGAGAGCAGCAAGCGAAGCAGAGGGAGTTGTGGGTGTAGTAGTGGGAGAAGCAGGTGAAGCAGAGGGAGTAATGGGTGGAGCAGGGGGATAAGCAGGTGAAGCAGAGGGAGTAGTGGGTGGAGCAGTTGGAGAGGCAGGTGAAGCAGAGGGAGTAGTGGGTGGAGCAGTGGGAGCATAAGTGGGGGGAGAAGTGAAGCAGGGGGAGTAGTGGGTGGAGCAGTGGGAGCAGCAGGTGAAGCAGAAGGAGTAGTGGGTCGAGCAGTGGGAGCAGAAGTGGGAGCAGCAGGTGAAGCCAAGGGAGTAGTGGGAGGAGCAGTGGGAGCAGCAAGTGCAGTAGAAGGAGTAGTGGGTGGAGCAGTGGGAGCAGAAGTGGGAGCACCAGGTGAAGCATATTTAGTAGTGGGTGGAGAAGTGGGATCGGACGTGGGGGCAGCAGGTGAAGCAGGGGAGTAGTGGGTGGAGCAGTGGGAGCAGCAGGTGAAGCAGAGGGAGTAATTGGTGGAGTAGTGCAAGCAGCAGGTGAAGCAGAGGGAGTAGTGGGTGAAGCAACGGGAGCAGAAGTGCGAGCAGCAGGTGAAGCACAGGGAGTAGTCGGTGGAGCAGTGGGAGCAGCAAGCGAAACAGAGGGAGTTGTGGGTGTAGCAGTGGGAGAAGCAGGTGAAGCAGTGGGAGTAATGGGTGGAGCAGTGGGAGAAGCAGGTGAAGCAGAGGGAGTAGTGGGTGGAGCAGTGGGAGAGGCAGGTGAAGCAGAGGGAGTAGTGGGTGGAGCAGTGGGAGCATAAGTGGGGGCAGAAGTGAAGCAGGGGGAGTAGTGGGTGGAGCAGTGGGAGCAGAAGTCGGAGCAGCAGGTGAAGCCGAGGGAGTAGTGGGTGGAGCAGTGGGAGCAGCAAGTGCAGCAGAAGGAGTAGTGGGTGGAGCAGTGGGAGCAGTAGTGGGAGCGGCAGGTGGAGCAGCAGATGGAGCAGAAGGTGGCGCTGTAGCAGTGGCGACAGCAGTGGTGGCAGGTGGAGGGAGAGGTGGAGCAGAGGCTGGGCTGCTCCAATCCACAGTCTGAAAAATATTCCCAGACTAATAAACTTCCCACTTCAAAAGAATCCTTCCTAAAATGAAGTTTAGAATCTTACCAAGGTTTTTCACACCAGAACATTCTACTTAGAGAAGGTGGAGTGGCCAGCAGAGGAGCTGGAAGGTGGGTGGAGCAGGGACGTATGGGGCGGAGGAGGTGATGGATCTGTCATGTCTAAAGTCAGCACCTTGCCATCCTGAGCCTGTCTGGCCATTGGAGGGCTCTAAACTCCCACAGGAGGTCAAAGGTCACTTCTCCTGCTGGTGAATAGTGATTAATACTAACCTGGAGTGAAGCTCTGGAGGTGGAGGAGGAAAGATTCCAGTGATGTGGACCCCCTGGCACAGCGGGATTTAGGGAGAATGAGTCCCTCCTTGGTGGAGGTCCAGCCTCCCTCTGTGTAGAGCAGCACACCCGCTTGGTCCTCAATGCATTTGACGTGCTTCTTCTGGACTCTCCAGATGTTCTAAACACCTTAACCAACCTGAACCTAAACCAGACCACACCCACACACACCTCCTGGAGGTCGTTTGGAGGGACTCACCAGCGCCCTCTAGTGTCCCGGAGACGGTGGTGCCTGTCAGATTCTGTTACAGCAGCAGCCTCCTCTCGGTCTGAGTCCCACTCCTGGCATCGTACAGGTGTTCCTCACCTGTTGAACTAATGATGGATTTACAGAAGAGTGGCTTCTTGACAGCTGGGGAACATCTGGACCGGATGTCACAAAGCTTCCACATTGTGACATCACTGTGATGTCACAATGTGGAAGTGTGGTAACAGACACATGACAACAACACATAGCAAACATCTTCTCGTTAGTATAGTGGAGAGTATCCCTGCCTGTCACGTGGGAGTTAGGGGTTCAATTCCCTGACTGGGAGTGCAGCTCTTTAAGATAAGATATCACTTTATTTATCTCGCATGTGGAGAAATTTGCAAAAACACTCTTTCCCATACCGGGAGTCGAACCCAGGCCGCCTGGGTGAGAACCAGGAACCCTAACCACTAGACCATATGGGAGACTTTAGATTACTTACTGATAACATTCAGGTCAGAAATGCTCTCCCAGTCAGTTCCTTCCAGGTCACGCAGCATTTGGCGATGTTGATGTGTTTGTGTAAATATCAGTTGAAAAGAAGCACGAAGAGCGCCCTCTGGTGAGCGCAATCACAAGGCCATGTAAAGGACAGACGTGGGCCAACGGAGACACGACCACCAGGGTATAAACAGAAACTACAAGGCTTCAGGAGAAGTTAGGACAGGAATTCCAGCTGAAAAGTAAAACTTCAAGATGGGAAATGAACTGTTTCCAGGTAAAAAAGAATTTCTATCGAACCTAGTGGAAGCAGCAGGTGAAGCACAGGGAACAGTGGGTGGAGCAGTGGGAGCAGCAGGTGAAGCCGAGGGAGTAGTGGGTGGAGCAGTGAGAGAAGCAGGTGAAGCACAGGGAACAGTGGGTGGAGCAGTGGGAGCAGCAGGTGAAGCCGAGGGAGTAGTGGGTGGAGCAGTGAGAGAAGCAGGTGAAGCACAGGGAGTAGTGGGTGGAGCAGTGGTGGCAGCAGGTGAAGCACAGGGAGTAGTGGGTGGAGCAGTGGTGGCAGCAGGTGAAGCACAGGGAGTAGTGGGTGGAGCAGTGGGAGCAGCAGGTGAAGCAAAGGGAGTACTGGGTTCGAGCAGTGGGTGGAGCAGGTGAAGCAGAGGTAGTAATGAGTGGAGCAGTGGGAGCAGAGTTTTTTCCATCTGAGGCAACTCGCAAAGATAAAATCCTCACTTTCAAAACATCATTTTGAAATCCTGATTCATGCTTTTGTCACGACACGGCTGGACTATTGCAACGCCCTGTACACCGGCATCAGTCAGTCCTTACTGACCCGCCTGCAGCTGGTTCAGAACGCTGCAGCGCCTTTTGACTGGCTCACGAAAGCATGATCACGTTTCACCCATTCTCTCTTCTCTGCACTGGCTCCCAGTACAATTTAGAATTGATTTTAAAATTCTGTTATTTGTTTTTAAATGTCTTAATGACCTTGCCCCTCGTTACCTGTCCGACCTGCTCGTGTCGTACTCCCCAGCACGTTCACTCAGGTCAGCTGATCAAGCGTTGCTTTCGGTCCCCCAGACGCATCGCAAACTCAGAGGAGACCGAGTGTTTTCTGTGGTTGGTCCCAAACTGTGGAATGAGCTTCCTCTGTTCATTAGACAGGCTGAACTGTGGAATGAGCTTCCTCTGTTCATTAGACAGGCTGAACTATGGAATGAGCTTCCTCTGTTCATTAGACAGGCTGACTCCCTTCATGTTTTTACATCACATCTCAAAACACGCATGTTCTCTTTGGCTTTTAACCAGTGTTGAAGATTTTACTGCTCAAAGTGTATTCTGTGCTGCCGCTGTATTGTTGTATTTATAATTGTATTTTATATTGTTGTACAGCACTTTGGTCAACTGAGTTGTTTTCAATAGTGCTTTATAAATAAATTGGAAATTGGATTTACATTGTAGTACTTACGGTGTGTTCACCTGCAAGGCTCAATAAAGTAGAGAAGCATCAGTTTGAGAGAGCATCTTTTCTACCGCGGCTGCTCCAGGCTTCACTGATCCACAAAGAGGTACAACTGTTGGCATTCCAAAAGGAGAGTCAGGAGGACTGAATACATTCTATTAAAGTACTTTGATCTGATCTACTGAAGACTCTGATCTTACCTTTAACACTAAACAAAGAGATTCACAATTCAAGTGCAGAGAATCTCACAGCAAATCCACAATGTCAAACATCAAATAGATCCAACTGTCATTGAACACACACACACACACACACACACACACACACACACACACACACACACACACACACACACACACACACACACACACACACACACACACACACACACACACACACACACACACACACACACACACACACACACACACACACACACACACACACACACACACCTTCACCCTGTCAGAAAGGGTGGAGGTGAGGACTGATGTTCTCCTCCACAGAGAGCAGCTGCTGGTAGCTCACTCTCTATGTTCCTCTGGAGGTGAGGACTGATGTTCTCCTCCACAGAGAGCAGCTGCTGGTAGCTCACTCTCTATGTTCCTCTGCAGAAAGTGATGAGGACTGATGTTCTCAGAAGAACTTTTTTATCATCCAGAACAACGTTTCCCTCAGAGTGAGATGAGCTGAGTGAGGAAACCAAGCGGTCCAAGGAGCTGTGTTCTTGTTCCAGTCTCTTCTGGATTGAGTTGCTGCTTGTAGTCAAATGTTTTCACACGACCCTGTTAACCTCCAGCAGAGTTTCTGTAGTGTAGTGGTTATCACCTTTGCTTCACACGCCAAAGGTCCCCTGTTTGAAACCGGGCGGAAACACAAAGAAAGGTTTTGAAATTCATCAACACAGTTTCCAAAATATCAGGAGCTTAATGGACGACGATTCCTGAGACTGGAGACTGAAGCCTGAATCCAGAGCCTTGGACCGCTCACCCACACTGTAATCATATAATAATAAAAAGGTCTATTTATATATCAGCTTTCACAGACAAAAAGCCACAAAGTACTTCACAACACAGTTCAAAAACATGAGAAAGTACAGAGAATATAAAAGGCCAAGACAAGACAAAATCCTGGCAGCACAAAGGTCGTTAATTAAAAGCCTGAACTAATAGATGAGTCTTAAGTTTGTTCTTGAAGGTGTCAACAGAGTCAGTTGAGCACAAAGAGGGAAGAAGATCCTTCCAAAGCCTCGGAGCAACAGCCTGGAAGGATCGCTCACCTCTAGTGAGAAAATGAGAGCGTGGAACCTTCAGCAGGTTCTGATCCACAGACCTCAGAGCCGTTCAGGGTGTAAGGCTGGATCAGATCACTGATACAAGAAGGAGCCTGACCATGCAAGGCTCTGAAGACCAGGACCAGAACTTTAAACTGGATCCTATAGGACACTGGCAGCCAATGAAGTTCTTTTAGAACCGGGGACATGTGAGTCCTCCTATTAGTACGGCTCAGAATTCTCACTCTCCCCTCCTATGCCCACATGAGCTTTGTCTTGGAGACATGTTGTTACCTGTGTTGATGCTTTAAATGTGCTGAGGTGTTTTTTCTCCTAATTCCACACTGTTCTCCCTTATAGAGCAGTTTGGAATCTGCGTTTTCTTCTCCTCTCCTCTCGTCTCGTTGTCTCTCTCTTTTCTCTCAGCTTAAAAGAAATGTCATTGTACTTGTTGCAATGATAATAAAGTTGATTGATTTCACTTCTCAGTTTCTTCCCACAAAGAGCCTGAACAGGGATTTGAACCCTCAACTCTCAGATAGAAAGTCTGACGCTCCAGCGTCTGAGCTACTGTGGAGAAGGACAAAGGGCATAGCAGAGTGAAGACGGCTGATGTGATCTACAGCCTGGAGAGACGTACAGAGCTGAGCAGAATCAGTGAGGAGAAGTGCAGAGAGAGTGAGTTCAAACGGAGGTCAACCACCTGCAGACAATGTCCTGACATCAGCTGAGGTCCTCTGATGAAACAAAGAAGTAAGACAGACAGCAGCTGCACATAGACGTAGTAGTGGACCTGTAGAAGCAGACATTTATGGATGATCAATGGAACAAGGTCAGAGAATTAGTGTGGTAAAATGTGTGTTATATGAAGACCTCTGACCGAGGTAAGACAGAGACGTGTCCTCTGAAGACAGGGGGACCAAGTGAAGAGGGACACTACAGGTTCTAAAAGGGAGAAACAGCTGAAGGAGTTCAGTCGTCGCTGGGATCCACAGCTCAGAGTCTTTGTTCTGGAGAGTAAAGACTCTTTTACATTCAAGTCCAACTTCTCATCTGCTTTTTGCTTCACGAGTGAAGTTTTTTTACCTTTAGAGTTGGAGGATTAGAGAAAATGCTGGTGGGATCATCCAGCACCACGCCTGGCCCAGATCCACATGCCTTGATTAATTCCACCGCACTACCCAGGCCTGCCAACACAGTGTTGTGTCTCCATATGATTCTCACTTATGAGTGAGACGAAGCAGACACTGATCCTGACCACCAAGGTGCAGAAGTGGAGACTCTACTTGCTCGCTGTTTTGAAACTCAACAAATTGTAATCCTGTTTTCCTGATCTGTTTAATGTCACCAGATTAGAACCAGCAGCAGAAACACTTGTCCTTGTTTTCAGTACTCTCAAATACTAAATGATTGTGGACAGTGAAGGAAGCAACATGATACACAACCTGGTATAGTGATCGTATAGTGGTTAGTACTCTGTGTTGTGACCGTGACCGTATAGTGGTTAGTACTCTGTATTCTGACTGTGATCTTATAGTGGTTAGTACTCTGTGTTGTGACCGTGCTTGATAGTGGTTAGTACTCTGTGTTGTCGCTATGATCGTATAGTGGTTAGTACTCTGTGGTGTGACCGTGATCGTATAGTGGTTAGTACTCTGCGTTGTGGACGTTGTGGACGCCTCCAACTCTAGTGACTGAGGATAAAACACAAAGTCCACTGAGCCTTTTTACAACTTCCTGTTGAAATATTTCATTTGTACATTTAATAAACAGATCAAAGTGTATTTTATCAGTCTGGTCTCCACTGCGGTCTCCTACAAATCTGTCTCCTTCCCTCTCCGACACTCATAATACACAGTGCCCAACTCATAATAACAAACAAAAAGATGTGCTGTCATTGTACACACCTCACTTCGCCTACCAAGGGCTCAAAACACCGGTCCTCATTTCCTCAGTGATTCCAATACTCCAACAGAGTTTGCCTTATGCAAAAACACAGGGCAACACATGCATGTCAGAGTTTAATTTAACTAGTTTCTGTGACATCTTTTGGGATTACCTACCGATTATGTTTTTATAGCAGTCGCTCCTTGTCAAGGCCCGTCAGTTTTGGTGTGCGTCAACTGTCAAATCCTGCGTGTGACGTCACAATTTGTAGGCAAGTTACATCCCGGAAACATGAATTGTCGGCGGGGTGAACCCCAGAACATGAATGACAACAAAGCAAAAACAATACTGTAAGGGCCATTTACAGTATTATCAGAGTTGTTATCATTGCCTGGAATGTTTGTTCAAGTTTAATAAAAAATAAATAAAAAAATCACGTAATCACGTGACATCAAACTGGAAACAGGAAGAGGAGGGGCAGAGCAAGCATGAGTGACGTGAGTTCGAGCAGCGTTCAGAGCCACGCAAGTATTGATCCAGCAGGCACCAAACTGCTAAAACTGAAGGAAATACTTGCAGTAAAATATTAATTTCTCCTCTTTCTCTGGCGTGTGAGTGCAGTGCCACTTTGTTCATGTAATCAGTTCACAACTTTGTTTCTAGAAATATTCCAATTCTCAAAGTGGTGGACTCTAACAAAACCCGGTCAATAGAGCTAGATAGAGCTCAAACTTTAAAAATCATGTTCCTCTTTTGTTGTTGCCTCTTTGTTAATTCATGTTCCTGCTTCACGTTACTGGAGTGGAGTGGATTAAACTAAACTAAACTAAACTAAACTAAACTGGAGGTCCAGGCACACGACCACCTCAGCTTCCACTCAGAGCCCAGACCAGCTGTTCAGATTTGGACCCTTGGAGCTGAGAAGGGGGAGGCTCCATGATTCCTGTTCATGCAGAGGTTTTATTTCCCTTTGCCACTGAAGGCAACACACTCACTAGTCACCAGTCCACAGATGAAAACACAAAATCATAAGTGTACACAGAAAGTCCAGTTAAGATGGAGACGGGTTGTGAATGACACAGATGCTACTGGTACAGTATGAGAGTCTGACTGCTTTCAAAAGGTCCAGTGATCATACAAGCGTATCAGTCACTCTCATACTTTCTCATGGTTCTATTGACAATGAGAAGCAACAACACAACACTACTGCTTGGACATGTTTGCTGGATCACATCATGGATGATGGATGATGGATGGATGGATGGATGGATGATGGATGATGGATGTAATATACAGACATGACTTATGTTCACTCTGGAGGTGAGGGCTGATGTTCCCTTCCACAGGGAGAAGCTGCTGGTAGCTCACTCTCTATGTTCCTCTGGAGGTGAGGGGGGAACTCCTGTTCTCACTTTCATTGTCACTTTAATTTGAAAAAAACATATATTCTATTTTCACCAAGATGTTAGTGAGTTAGTTTTACCAGTAAATGGCTGCTCCATCCTCACTTCTCCTATAACCAGGCCCAAACACACACACACACACACACACACACACACACACACACACACACACACACACACACACACACACACACACACACACACACACACACACACACACACACACACACACACACACACAGCCGGGCCTCCTGGCGGTCGTTTGGAGGGTCATAATTTATTTACACATGTTATAGATAATATCAAAGTAAGTGGTGTATTAGTCAATGATATTAGTGATTTCATGTCTGTTTGTTTTAGTTTTTTTACTATTTACAATAAAAACCACAGAAACATTAAAACAGACAACAGATAGATGTCAACACAAATGAGTCAAAACAGAGCAGTCCCTGGAAAAACTAGTTATTGAGGTACAATCAGATGACTGGGAACTCATTTATAAATACAAGAGAAAGTGAAATATAAAGATGTTTAATGGATGACAAAGGGCTTAAAAAATGCATCCAAGGAGAAGAATACATGACATAGAGAATCCAATAAATGATGAATGAAGGAGATGGAAAATAAATACAAGAAATGTAAAACAAAGTTCACTCATATGATGAGAAAATGTAAGAAGAATTCTTTTAAGAAAGTACCAGAAAACAATAAAGACCATGTCAGCAGTACATAGAAGGTTCTACATAGTATCATTCAACAGGCTTCCAGTAAGGATACTGTTATTGAAAACAGACACACTTCACAAACTACAGACCCACAATTCTCCCAAATCCTAGAAAAACTCTTCAACGACATACTAGATACATTCAGAGAAATGAAATCTAATTCATTAAATCTAGGTCAAACCAAAATCATGATATTTGGAAAATATGAAATAAATAAACAGGTAAAGGTTCAAGTAGAGGGTGTAGATAGAGAAAAGGTGATTGAAGACAAATTTCTAGAAAAATGTAAGGATGAGTACGAGCACATTACAACTCTACAAAGCTGATTTCCTTTGATCTGAGCGTCTCCATGGCTCCAGTGCTGATCTCCTATCAGATCAAAGGAGATCAGTGCCTTTTGCCATGGAGATGCTCAGATCCAAGATTTCCTCCGGCTTTGATCTCCGTTGATCTCCATCCGGTGCCTCTCCCATCCACTTTGTGATGAAAGGCTCATTATTGTTCTTTTTCACAACCTTGGTGATGACGTCATCATTAGATTCAGGTATGCTGAAGCAGGCAGAGAACTAAAACATGCAGGACACCAGCACTCTCTGACCCAGTTTGGACACCCTGTCATAGACCATCAAGAGACAGCTTAGTTTTATCCTACTGATGACGTGTTGCTGCAATAGTCATCTTGCTCAGTTTCAAGTTTTTTCCCACAGACACCAGAGCACTCTGTAACAGGATTTGACAGATAGTGACGGGGCGCGGCCAGCAGGGGGCAGCAGCGAGGCTGACTTGCTCTTTGACCGTGTGACTGTGGTGACCAAATCCAGGGGGCGTATTACATTGGTTATTGATGTAGCTTAAAGAGGTGGAACAGATTAAACATTCAGATGAAACAATCAGCAAATAAAAGTCAAATGAAGAAAACGTACAAGGGCTTATTAGTCAATGATATCAGTGATTTCATGTCTGTTTGTTTTTTTACTATTTCCAATAAAAACCACAGAAAGATTAAAACAGACAACAGATGGATATCATTACAAATGAGTCAGAAGAGAGGAATCCCTGGATAAACTAGTTATTGAGGTACAATCGGATGACTGGGAACTCATTTATAAAGGAAAAGACGCCCTGTCACTATGAGTGTACAATCAAACAATACAAGAGAAAGTGAAATATGGATCTGGACTCTGGGAGCAGTGGGCGGAGCTGAGGTTGCACCGTGAGAGAGAGCGAGAGAGAGAGAGAGAGAGAGAGTGGACCAAGATAGAGACTGAGACTGAGTTTTACACTCGGACTTGGACTTGGAGTGGATTAGTCTGGAGGCCCAGGCACATGACCACCTCAGCTTCCACTCAGAGCCCAGACCAGCTGTTCAGATTTGGACACTTGGAGCTGAGAAGGGGGAGGCTCCATGATTCCTCTTCATGCAGAGGTTTTATTTCCCTTTGCCATTGAAGGCAACACACTCACTAACCACCAGTCCACAGATGAAAACACAAAATCATATGTGTACACAGAAAGTCCAGTTAAGATGGAGACGGGTTGTGAATGACACAGATGCTACTGGTACAGTATGAGAGTCTGACTGCTTTCAAAAGGTCCAGTGATCATACAAGCGTATCAGTCACTCTCATACTTTCTCATGATTCTATTGACAATGAGAAGCAACAACACAACACTACTGCTTGGACATGTTTGCTGGATCACATCATGGATGATGGATGATGGATGATGGATGGATGGATGGATGGATGATGGATGTAATATACAGACATGACTTATGTTCACTCTGGAGGTGAGGGCTGATGGTCCCTTCCACAGGGAGAAGTTGCTGGTAGCTCACTCTCTATGTTCCTCTGGAGGTGAGGGGGGAACTCCTGTTCTCACTTTTATTGTCACTTTAATTTGAAAAAAAACATATATTCTATTTTCACCAAGATGTTAGTGAGTTAGTTTTACCAGTAAATGGCTGCTCCATCCTCACTTCTCCTATAACCAGGCCCAAACACACACACACACACACACATCTATGTCAAATCTAGGTCAAACCAAATGTGTGGGACCGAGGCGGTCACCCCGACTCGGGATGTGTTCGGCCTGGTGGTGGTAGCGAGGATGAGGAAAGGATGAGGTGGCAGTCGGCGTTTCAAAATGAAATCAGGTTTATTTTAAATGTTCTTGTTACAAAAGTTGACACAAACATTTGTTTCCAGCCTCACAGCAGGCTGGCTGCCACAGACTTACTCTCTCAGTCTGTCAGCCACCACACACTGAAGGTGTGCCTCCTTAAATAAGGCCCGCCCCACCCTTAATTCAGCCAATCAGGACAGGCCGGAATAAAACAAATGTCCAAGGGGTGTTTAAACCACCCGAAATTAACATGACTGAAAAATTATAATAATAAAGTAGCTGAGCCATCAGAAAACCATTATAACATTACACCTAACTACAATACACTATTTTAACCCGTCACCAATTTCCCACTATACATATTTACACATACATCTACAAACAATGCACTCCTACACCCAGTGGACTGGGCCAGCTGCCGTCTGACGGCTGAAATACAGCTCCTCCAGCAGCGCGCGCTCCGCTGAGGAAAAGTCTGACGGGCATTGCAGGAAGTGCGTGCGGTGAGTTCTAGTCTTTATTTCAAAGGGAGAAGGGAATATCACCTTCTCACATTTCCCACCCCTTCTGGAGTCTCGCCAACCGGGTGGCGAGACAAGAAGTCGGCAACAATGTTCTGTTTCCCCGCTCTGTACTGCACCGTGAAACGGTACGGTTGCAGAGCCAAGAACCAGCGGGTGATGCGGGCATTGGAGTCCTTCATGCGCCCTAGCCACTGCAAGGCGCGGTGATCCGTCTCTAGGGTGAAGTCTCTGCCCAGCAAGTAATATTTGAAACTGTCGAGTGCCCACTTGACCGCTAGGCACTCCAGTTCCACTGCCGCATACCTCGTTTCTCTGGGGAATAATTTCCGGCTGATATATGCCACTGGTTGCTGGTCCTCCCCCTTCCCCTGGAGAAGCACTGCCCCAAGACCAACCCCAGAGGCATCGGTCTGGACAGTGAAAGGCTGTTCGAAGTCCGGGCTCTGCAGCACTGGATCTTTACAGAGCGCTGCCTTCAGATCTTTGAACGCCCACTCTTGTTCCTCCCCCCACTGGATCTGGGAGGTGCCCGACTTCCGAGTCAGGTTAGACAAGGGAGCTGCTCTCCGGGCAAAGTCTGGTACAAACCGACGATACCAGCCCGCCAGGCCCAGGAAAGATCGGACCTCCCTCTGGGTGTGGGGCCTTGGGCAGTCCAGTACTGCCTGCACTTTGTCTTTTTGTGGCCGGATCGTACCCCGGCCTAAAACATGACCAAGGTACTGCACTTCCTCCTTGGCCAGAGCACACTTGAGCGGGTGGATGGTCAGCCCCGCCTGCTGGATGCGGTGCAGTACTTCACCTAGGTGACGCGGGTGGTCCTCCCAGGTGGTGCTGTACACTACGATGTCATCCAGGTATGCAACGGCGAAGGAGTCAGTGCCAGCCAAAACAATGTCCATTAACCTTTGGAAACTGGCTGGTGCACCCTGAAGGCCAAAGGGCATGACCACGAACTGAAAAAGTCCCTGGGGTGTACGGAAGGCTGTGTATGGCCTGGCCTCCTTGGCCAGGGGTACATGCCAGTAACCTTTGCACAAGTCCAGTGTGGTAATATAGGACACTTTTCCCAACCTCTCGATTAAGTCCTCGAGCCGAGGCATGGGATATGCGTCAAAGTGGGATTGGGCATTCACCCGGCGAAAGTCAATACAAAAGCGCATGGTCCCATCTTTCTTCGGCACCAACACCACCGGGTTACTCCATTCACTTGCAGACCTCTCAATCACCCCCAGTGCCAACATCTCCTCCACCTCTGCCTTCAGGTGTAGCAGGAGACGTTCTGGCACCCGGTACATCCGCTGGCGCACAGGGGTTGTGTCCTTGAGAGGGATGGTATGCTCCACCACCGTGGTGTAACCTGGTGTCTCCTTGAAAAGTCCAGGAGAGATGATCGCTGCCAGCTCCTTCTGCTGGCGGGCGGAAAGATGGGACAAGTCCATGGTCGCTGTCTGCTGGTGGATTGGGAAAAACTGCCCCGGACACTCCTCCTCTTCTGCCACAGCCTGCACCCGGAGCTGGAGACCTGGCTGCCTCTCATGCCACTCTTTCAAAAGGTTGACGTGGAAGGTCTGTCGAGGTTTCCTCTTTCCCGGCATGTGCACCTCGTATGTAGCCGGACCCATCTTCCGCACCACCTCAAATGGTCCCTGCCACTTGGCCAGGAGCTTGTTTTCTGAAGTGGGCAGCAGAAGCAGGACTTTCTGGCCTGGCTGGAGGTTGCGTTGCCTGGCAGCCTTGTCGTACCAGGTCTTTTGTTGCGACTGGGCCTACTTCAAATTTGCCTGCACCAGCTCCGTCATTTCCTCCATCTTGTCCCTCATCTTAAGGACATGGGCCAGAATGCTGCGCATCGTGGGGGTCTTCGGTCCCTCCCAGGCTTCTCTCAGCACATCCAGAGGACCCCTCACCTGTCTTCCATAGAGCAGTTCGAACGATGAGAAGCCAGTGGAAGCCTGAGGAACCTCTCGGTAAGCAAACAGTAGGTAGGGCAGCCAGCGGTCCCAGTCTTTTCCATTGGCTGCCACAAACTTCCGTACCATGCTTTTCAATGTTTGATTATATCTTTCCACAAGGCCATCAGTCTGAGGGTGGTAAGGAGTGGTTCGGATGCCCTTGATGCCTAACCAGTTGTACACCTGTTTGAGGGTTTTAGACAGGAAAGCAGTACCCTGATCAGTCAGGATTTCCTCTGGGATGCCTACCCTGGAAAACAACTGCAACAGGGCCTGAGCTATGGGGCGAGCTGAAATCCTACGCAGAGGAAAAGCCTCCGGGTAGCGGGTGGCATAGTCACATATAACCAAAATATATCTATACCCATTTTGAAATCTCTCCAGGGGGCCTACCAAGTCCATAGCTATGCGAGAGAAGGGGGTCTCAATAATGGGCAGCGGCTGCAGGGGATAAGGTCTAGCCTGTTTCTTGCTAGTCAGCTGGAACTTAGGGCAACTTTTACAAAATTCCTGCACTTCCCTATAGAGACCTGGCCAAAAAAACCTGGCGGCTATCCTCTCATAGGTCTTGGCATTGCTCAGATGTCCTGACCATGGGATCTCATGGCCTTAAACGAGCACCTTTTCCCTGAGCTGCCTAGGAACCACCAGTTGCTCTGCTCTGCCCTCACCTGGCTGATGGTATAGCAAACCCTCTCTCACAATGAAGCCCTCTCCAGACAAGGTCTTACTCACCCCAGTCGGAACCTCCTCCATATGTGTGACTCTGTCATATGCTCCCTTCAGTGTGGCATGTTCCTTCTGCAACTGCTCAATGTCATCTGGAACATCACCCCAAACATCATCTGGCTGCATACTCAGTAGCTCTTCCTCCACCGTACCCACGAGCTTGGCCTGTCTGCGCTGCATGCGGGTCTTCCTAGTTTTTACCCTGCCAGGGGTAGTAATTTCTGCTTCAGCAAACGCCAACTCCTTTAAGCTATTGGGCTCACTGAGATCAATCTTTTCCTTCTCAGGGGTCTGAAACTGGCTCTGAGAACGCGTGACCACCACATTAACTGGCGTACAAGACCGGAGCAATTCTGGTAGCACCACAATATCCTGTCCTATGACCACTGCGTGACTCAGCTTCTCCACGACCCCCACAATCATCTGATATGTCTGATTTTTCACTTTTAAGTAGACCTCTGCTGTGCTGTATTCATGCTCATCCCCGTTAACACAAAGCACCTTCAAATTCCTACCCTGTATGAAGTCCCTTTGATCCACTAAGTGGGGCTGCACCAAAGTCTGGGTACTTCCCGAGTCTAACAAGGCAGAAGCAGGCTTTCCATTAATTAAGACAGGGATCGTTTGCAGTCGGCCAAGAAAACTTATATTTTTGTCTTCTGGTTTAGGAATACAACTATTACCAGAGTGTTCTAACTTCAGCTGAGGGCAGTTTGGTTTAATGTGACCTTCCTCGAGGCAATGATAGCACACTACCTTCCCTGCGATCTTCTGCTTGGAGCTATCCCTCGACTTGACTGGGGTAACTGGGTTCCTCGCAGGCATCTTATTGGGCTCAGCAGACTTGAAACCACTCACATTACCGAACCCCTCAGACCTACCTCTGGTTGTCGGTCTTGACTCCCACCGGAAGTTTCTGTGCTGCCGTGCAGACATGAAAGTCTCTACCAGCTCTGCCGCCCTCGGGCCATCTGCTGGTCCATGTTCTTTGACCCACACTCGGACGTCTCGGGCGAGGACACGAAGAAACTGCTCGGTGATCAGAACCTCGCAGATTTCTTCGACCGACTTCCCAGCTGGCCGGATCCATTTACAGAACATGTCCTTGAGGCGTGTGTACAGCTCCCGGGGGGTTTCCCCAGGCTGGACATCAGGTTCTCGGAACCTCCTGCGGTACACCTCCTCATTGATTTCGTATTTATGAAGGATCGCTTCCTTCACCCGGTTGTAGTCCAGGGCTGCCACCGTGTTCATCGCCACATAGGCGCTGCGGGCCTTCCCCGTGAGATAGGGCACCAGGAGAACAGCCCACTCGTCCCTGGTCCAGCGGTAGGCCGTTGCCAGCCGCTCGAACGTGGTGAGGTACTGTTCGACATCATCCCCTTCCTCGAGCCTGGGGATGCTACCTCGGTGCCCTGCCATGGATGCGACTGCCGCCGCTGGAGCCACCGCTGGAGCCGCCGCTGGAGCCGCCGCTGGAGCCGCCGCTGGAGCCGCCGCTGGAGCCGTCATTGTTGCAGGTGCGGTTGGTGAAGACCTCCGCTCTGTCTCTGCACCCTCGCGAAGCTGGTTCAGCTGTATCTGGATATTCCTCCAGCGCTGGTCCTGCCTGTAGGCCTCCTCCTCCTGAGTTCTCAGCGTCTTCTCCAGGAGTTGCCGTAGGGCCGCCATCTCACTCATCCGAGGTGGGCTCTCGCACTTGGACTGGAGGGCGGCTCCCTCCAGGACTTCTGGGTCCTTAGGTGGCTCCATCTAGTCCCCTCTGGCCAGTCTGGGGTCTGTCATTCCCCACCAGGTCTGACCTTCTTCCTCTCTGGGTGCACGCCCGGCACCTCCCCTTTTTCTTCCTCCCCTCTCCAGCTTCTCAGATGACGATACACATCCCACCACTGCCACCAAATGTGAGGGACCGAGGCGGTCACCCCGACTCGGGATGTGTTCGGCCTGGTGGTGGTGCGAGGATGAGGAAAGGATGAGGTGGCAGTCGGCGTTTAAAAATGAAATCAGGTTTATTTTAAATGTTCTTGTTACAAAAGTTGACACAAACATTTGTTTCCAGCTTCACAGCAGGCTGGCTGCCACAGACTTACTCTCTCAGTCTGTCAGCCACCACACACTGAAGGTGTGCCTCCTTAAATAAGGCCCGCCCCACCCTTAATTCAGCCAATCAGGACAGGCCGGAATAAAACAAATGTCCAAGGGGTGTTTAAACCACCAGAAATTAACATGACTGAAAAATTATAATAATAAAGTAGCTGAGCCATCAGAAAACCATTATAACATTACACCTAACTACAATACACTATTTTAACCCGTCACCAATTTCCCACTATACATATTTACACATACATCTACAAACAATGCACTCCTACACCCAGTGGACTGGGCCAGCTGCCGTCTGACGGCTGAAATGCAGCTCCTCCAGCAGCGCGCGCTCCGCTGAGGAAAAGTCTGACGGGCATTGCAGGAAGTGCGTGCGGTGAGTTCTAGTCTTTATTTTAAAGGGAGAAGGGAATATCACCTTCTCACACCAAAATCATGATATTTGGAAAATATGAAATAAATAAACAGGTAAAGGTTCAAGTAGAGAGTGTAAATAGAGAAAAGGTGATTGAAGACAAATTTCTAGAAAAATGTAAGGATGAGTACGAGCACATTACAACTCTACAAAGCTGATTTCCTTTGATCTGAGCGTCTCCATGGCTCCAGTGCTGATCTCCTATCAGATCAAAGGAGATCAGTGCCTTTTGCCATGGAGATGCTCAGATCAAAGATTTCCTCCGGCTTTGATCTCCGTTGATCTCCATCCGGTGCCTCTCCCATCCACTTTGTGATGAAAGGCTCATTATTGTTCTTTTTCACAACCTTGGTGATGACGTCATCATTAGATTCAGGTATGCTGAAGCAGGCAGAGAACTAAAACATGCAGGACACCAGCACTCTCTGACCCAGTTTGGACACCCTGTCGTAGACCATCAAGAGACAGCTTAGTTTTATCCTACTGATGACGTGTTGCTGCAATAGTCATCTTGCTCAGTTTCAAGTTTTTTCCCACAGACACCAGAGCACTCTGTAACAGGATTTGACAGATAGTGACGGGGCGCGGCCAGCAGGGGGAAGCAGCGAGGCTGACTTGCTCTTTGACCGTGTGACTGTGGTGACCAAATCCAGGGGGCGTATTACATTGGTTATTGATGTAGCTTAAAGAGGTGGAACAGATTAAACAATCAGCAAATAAAAGTCAAATGAAGAAAACGTACAAGGGCTTATTAGTCAATGATATCAGTGATTTCATGTCTGTTGGTTTTTTTACTATTTCCAATAAAAACCACAGAAAGATTAAAACAGACAACAGATGGATATCATTACAAATGAGTCAGAAGAGAGGAATCCCTGGATAAACTAGTTATTGAGGTACAATCGGATGACTGGGAACTCATTTATAAAGGAAAAGACGCCCTGTCACTATGAGTGTACAATCAAACAATACAAGAGAAAGTGAAATATGGATCTGGACTCTGGGAGCAGTGGGCGGAGCTGAGGTTGCACCGTGAGAGAGAGAGAGAGAGAGAGAGAGAGAGAGAGAGAGAGAGAGAGAGTGCACCAAGAGAGAGACTGAGACTTAGTTTTACACTGGGACTTGGACTTGGAGTGGATTAGACTGGAGGCCCAGGCACATGACCATCTCAGCAAAGATAAAAGACTGAATATGGATGGATCGATGACAGATGGATGGATGATGGATGGATGACAGATGGATGATGGATGACGGATGGATGGATGGATGGATAGATGGAGCGATGACAGATGGATGGATTGATGGATGGATGGGTGGATGAACGGATGGAAGGATTGATGGATGGATGGAACCATGACGGATGGACGGATGACGGATGGATGATGGATGGATGAAACCATAAAAGACAAATGATGGATGGATCGATGACAAATGGATGCATGACGGATGGATGACAGATGGATGGATGACGGATGGATGGATGGATGGATGGAAGGATGGATGGACTGATAGATGGAGGGATGATGGACGGATGGATGGGTGACAGATGGATGGATGGATTGATGGATGGAGGGATGATGGATGGATGGATGGATGACGGATGGATGGATTGATGGATGGGTGGATAAATGGATGGAAGGATGGATGGACGGATGGATGGATGACGGATGGATGGATGGATGGATGGATGAAACGATAAAAGACAAATAATGGATGGATCGATGACAAATGGATGGATGACGGATGGATGACAGATGGATGGATGGATGGATGGATGGAACGATGACAGATGGATTGATGGATGACGGATGGATGACGGATGGATGGATGGATGGATGGATTGATTGATGGATGGATAATGGATGTATGGATGAATGGAAGGATGGATGAATGGAAGGATGGATGGATGAATGGATGGATGGATGGATGGACGGATGGATGGATGATGGATGGAGGGATGACGGATGGATGGATGGATGGATGGATTGATGAATGGATGGATGGATTGATGGATGGAGGGATGATGGACGGATGTATTACGGGTGGATGGATGCATGGAATGATGGATGGATGATGGATGGATGGATGGATGGATGACAGATGGATGACAGTTGGATGACGGACGGATGGATGGATGGAAGGATGGTTGGATGGATGGATGGATTGATGGATGGATAATGGATGGATGGATGAATGGAAGGACGGATGGATGGATGGATGGATGGATTGATGGATGGATGGATGATGGATGGATGGATGGATGGATTGATGGATGGATAATGGATGGATGGATGATAGATGGATTGGTGGATGGATGGATGGATGGATGGATGGATGGATGGATGGATGGATGGATGGATGGATGAAACGATGAAAGACTGATGATAGATGGATGGATGACGGATGGATGGATGGATTGATGGATGGATAATGGATGAAAGTATGGATGGACGGATCGACGGATGACGGATGGATGGATGGATGGATGGATGTAGGGATGGAAGGATTGACGGATGGATTGATGGATGAAAGTATGGATGGACGGATCGACGGATGGATGGATGAAACGATAAAAGACTGAATATGGATGGATCGATGACAGATGGATGGATGATGGATGGATGACAGATGGATGACAGATGGATGATGGATGGATGGATGACGGATGGATGGATGGAAGGATGGTTGGATGGATGGATGGATGATAGATGGAACGATGACAGATGGATGGATTGATGGATGGATGGGTGGATGGGCGGATGGAAGGATTGATGGATGGATGGAACCATGACGGATGGACGGATGACGGATGGATGATGGATGGATGGATGGATGGATGAAATGATAAAAGACAAATGATGGATGGATCGATGACAAATGGATGGATGACGGATGGATGACAGATGGATGGATGGATGACGGATGGATGGATGGATGGATGGATGGAAGGACTGAAGGATGGATGGACTGATAGATGGAGGGATGATGGACGGATGGATGGGTGACGGATGGATGGATGGATTGATGGATGGAGGGATGATGGATGGATGGATGGGTGGATGGACGGATGGAAGGATTGATGGATGGATGGATGGAACCATGACGGATGGAACCATGACGGATGGATGATGGATGGATGGATGGATGGATGAAACGATAAAAGACAAATGATGGATGGATGGATGACATATGGATGGATAACGGATGGATGACAGATGGATGGATGGATGACGGATGGATGGATGGAAGGATGGAAGGATGGATGGAAGGATGGATTGGTAGATGGATGGATGAATGGATGAATGACGGATGGATGACAGATTGATGGATGGATGGATGATGGATGGATGGATGGAAGGAAGGTTGATGAATGGATGGATGGAGGGAGGGATGGATGGATGAATGACGGATAGATGATGAATGGATGGATGGATGGATGGATGGATGGATGATGGTTGGATGGATGGATGGATGGATGGATGGATGATGGATGGATGGATGGATGGATGGATGGATGGATGGATGATGGATGGATATAATATACAGACATGACTTATGTCCACTAGGAAAAAGTTCCCTTTACTCAGTATTGGTGTGAATCTTGGGAACAAATGAGAGAAGAAAGTTTTTCTTTTCAACTTTTTAAAGAATCCAGGACTTTTCAGGTTTTTGGGTTCTTTGTAGAACAATGTGACGGTTCCAACAACAACAAGGGAGCTTAACTGGTGACAATAAATTGTGAAGGGGGGTGTGTGTGTGTGTGTGTGTGTGTGTGTGTGTGTGGCTGTTTGTCTCTGACTGTCCTGTGATGGAGGAGACCCTCCAGAGTGGATCCTGTCCTCGTCCATAGTAATGTGGGAGCAGCTAGTTACAGTTATTTAGTTATTTAGTTGTCAGGTTAGTGAAATATCTCCTAAAATGTTCTGACTCCAACCATGAAATCCTCACTAACAGACAACACTTCCATAAATCCTCCCCTCCAGCAAGCAGCCACACACCACAATCCAGAGTGTCCTGGTGAGAGAGGGACAGTGTCCTGGTGAGAGAGGGACACATGCTGCTCAGGACTTGTCCTCCTTGTCTTACATCAACTGATTCAGTTCAATCAAAACCACCAGAACAAGGATTTAGCTGTATGAGGTTGTGGGTTCAATCCCCAGCATCTCCAAGCTTTATGTCTCACCTCAACAGCAGCAAGTAGATTAATAGTGAGTTAGTGTCTCTTGATTGTGAGGAGACAAGAGACAAACAGGCTCTGACACGTCTCACTCACAAACATGAGACACTTTTCTGTCCCATTCTACAAACTTCTTCAAGTCTTCTTCACCATCGCTCTATATTCTTTATCATCTTTGACAGGTGGAGCCACTCAGAGTAGTGACGGTCACAGAGGAGAGACTTTCCTCTACTAGTTGGGATGTTGGATCTTTTTCAGTTCTTTCAAACTTTTATTCAAAGACTCAGTCTCCTGATTATTGAATGTCCTCTTAGAGAAAACACAACTCTTGGACAAATGAGCCACACCCTTCCAAGAAAACCAGCTAGAGCAACCAGACACACAACACGGTAGAATCCTCTCCTTCCATTCAGGAGTCCAGGGTTTGATTCCCGGCCAATACAGCACATTGTTTCTAACCCTCCTCCTGTGTGAGCTTTCACAACCCAGTCACATGTTAACGGCTCAGTTTGGATCTGAGTCTTAGGCTCCGTTTACACCACAACATTCCAAGTGACAACAACTTGTCCGTTAAGGAAAAGTGAAGCTTTTACAGGACAGCAGCTCTACGGAGGCCGCCATGTTTGTCCAAGTCCGAGTGTAAATTTTTTTTTTTTTCTTTCTCTCTCTCTCTCTCTCTCTCTCTCTCTCTCTCTCTCTCTCTCTCTCTCTCTCTCTCACGGTGCAACCTCAGCTCCGCCCACTGCTCCCAGAGTCCAGATCCATATTTCACTTTCTCTTGTATTGTTTGATTGTACACTCATAGTGACAGGACGTCTTTTCCTTTATAAATGAGTTCCCAGTCATCTGATTGTACCTCAATAACTAGTTTTTCCAGGGACTGCTCTGTTTTGACTCATTTGTGTTGAAATCTATCTGTTGTCTGTTTTAATGTTTCTGTGGTTTTTATTGTAAATAGTAAAAAAACTAAAACAAACAGACATGAAATCACTAATATCATTGACTAATACACCACTTACTTTGATATTATCTATAACATGTGTAAATAAATTATGACCCTCCAAACGACCCCCAGGAGGCCCGGCTGTAGCGTTTAAACTTTCAGCTTCACAGTTTATTTCTGACCTCCAGTACTTTCAGAAATACATTTCTCTGAACTGTTTCAGTAATAAAGAGAGTTTTTGTCAGAGCGCCATGTTGGTCCGGTTTTAACTGCAGGAGCTGACAGCTGTTGATGATGCGTTCAGGTGCATCATGTAAACCTGCACTCCGATATTTTAACGAGCTGCGGCGCTCGTACAGTAGAGATGTTACAAGCTAAATATGATTAAAACATGACTGATAGTCATGAGAGAACTGGAACACATATGAGCAGCACATGGCAGAGCAGAAGTTTCAGCAGAGCAGCTCCTACATAGTTCGGCCAGGGAGGTTCGCAAAGCCCAAACTAATTTCTTCAGCCAGAAGAACCTGGAAGAAGGAAATTACATCATTTTGTTCAGCAGGACCTGCACTGCTTAACTTTCTTCTTGTTCTTATGGAGGACGAAGAGGCCTTTACTCTCTCATGTCTACCAAGGCAGGATAATCTGGAAGGAGGTGGTTGATAGAAAGTCTGTTCCTGATTTGAACCCAATGGTTCTCCATGACTAAACTTAAAGCCTCTCACTCCCCGTCGGGGAATTGAACCCCGGTCTCCCACGTGACAGGCGGGGATACTCACCACTATACTAACGAGGAGCTGCTGATGCTGCTGCCTGTCTGTCATAGTGTGTCAGGGGTGTAACACACACACACACACACACACACACACACACACACACACACACACACACACACACACACACACACACACACACACACACACACACACATATTACGTCAAGAAAAAGGCAAAACTATATTGTGTTCAGCATTAGATGTGGAGGGGTCTCGTCTCAAGATGCACCAATACCGATACCAATACCGAAACCAGGATGGGGTAGTGAAAGTGCTTCGGTGTCAGTTACATTTGACTGATATCACTGGATTGTCTTTGGTCTTTGAACGTGAACCGTTATCGTTCAACACCGAGAATTAGAGCTAAAACATTTGCCCCGTGTGAGGCTCAAACTCAAAACCTTCAGATTATGAGACTGATGCGTTGCCTACTGCGCCAACGAGGCCTGAAAACAATCTGTAATGGGTGTTACTTCATGTCTATATACTATATACTGCACAGAACTATGTTAGATAGAATCTATGACATGAAATATTCAAACTCACAACATTTATTCAGACAAGACAGGATAGTTAAATTTGCACATTATTGATGACGATTAAAAGTTGATGTTGCATTGACCGGGAATCGAACCCGGGCCTCTCGCATGGCAGGAGAGCATTCTATCACTGAACAACCAATGCTCATGTTGCATGAGAGGTCATGTGATCTAACAGCTGAGCTCAGTGGACTCAGGTTACATTGATAAGCCCCTCCCCCTGTGGGTGCGTGTGCGTGTGCGTGTGCGTGTGCGTGTGCGTGTGCGTGTGTGTGTGTGTCCTGTGATGGACTGGTGAACCTGTCCAGGTGTCTCCTCCCTGCAACCCTGCACAGGATGAAGTGTAATAGAAGGACTGAAAGAGGATTTGCTTCTTAATGTCAGTAGAATGATCAGCCACCAACTAAGAAAGCAGGACTTCTAGTCCAGGATATACGGTAATGAACAATAGAAAACATTGGACCGGGACTGAAACATGTTGATCCTGATTGATCACAGAGCAAAAGAAGGTTAAAAAATGTTCTGTAAAAACAGAAGGAGAAATAAATGAAAGCACTCATATGTGTTCTTTAGAGACTGAAAGACAAAATGTTTGTCACAAGACGTGGGGAAGATCCTCTAACTTCCTGACATCCCAGCTGCTCTCTAGTTGCTTTGTCATGTTAGAGAAACATTGAGTGAAGGAGCTGCAGTGTTATGGTGACAATGAGCTGCTTCAACCAACACTTTAGCCTCTATCAACTTCAACACCCCAGATGGGACTCCAACCCACAACCCCTGGACATTCTGACCTACAAACATAGCAAAGCAAAGATAAGTTCTAAGTCCAGTGGATGATGTTGCTCTCAGACCCTCGTTGTGATTCCTGCTCTGAGCAGAGTGGAGCAGTGGAACCCTGCTGGGCCCAGAACCCAGAGCTCCATGGATCCAAACCTTCCTCTGCTACTGACACTTTCTGGACTATGTCTTCCAGAACTTTCCCAGGGAGGCTGTGAAGTGTGATACCCTGATGGTTCTATCTGCTAACTATGTTTGGTCATGTCACAGTGATGTCATAAAAGAATAGAAAAGATCAAAGGAACAACATTTCTTTCTTCAATTTGATCCTCTCTCTCTCTCTCTCTCTCTCTCTCTCTCTCTCTCTCTCTCTCTCTCTCTCTCTCTCTCTCTCTCTCTCAGCAACAACATTTCACATATACGGTACAAATCCAGCTTTTAGACATTTTACACCTCACTTGGGTTTGAGGGAATCACATCCAGAACAGGATGGAACACAGGAGCCATCTTGGATGGTTCTACTGTCCTTCACAGAGATCTGGAAACTTTTGCATGTATTATTGTAGAATAATGTGAAGGTTCCAACAACACCAAGGGAAATGTTGTCTGTGAAGTTTGCTAAAGGGTTATCAAGGTAGCCAGGAGTTGAACCTGGAACCTTCTGAGCCATAGTCAGACGTGATCTCAATTGCACCACTAGCTCCTCAGTCAGGTAAGTTTCCACATGTTTAACTGTACTGGACAACATTGACATCATTAAGTTGCTGGTTCAAATCTTGCTCAAAGGAGGACTTTTCATAAAACTGAGTATGAATTATTTCGAAGAGAAACTTGACTTTGTGACATAAATGTTGAGTTGAAAGGTCAAACTTCAGAGTCACGACATCTTACCACAGTCCTCAAGGCTTCAAAGGAAGCTCTCTGAAGTGATGACATTTATCAATGATGCACTTTTAATCTGAGGATCCACCGTTGAAATCCAGAGGCTTTTCAGAAACATGAGTCAGCACAATGTAAACTATTGATGTGTGTCTTTTCCACTGGAACTTTTTCTCCCCTGCCAGGAAACACAGTTTACACCCTTCGATAGCTCAGTTGGTAGAGCGGATCCTGGATTCATTTACCAGAATGACTCTGAGCCGATGTTCATTCAAGACTTTTGAGGCGTTACAATGGAAGGAAAGTCCTCCTCAGGACTACGTCAACCAGGTGGATGGAGAGTCTTCACAGGTAGTTGAGGAAGTATGAGTTAGCACAATGGAAACCAAGCTGATCCTGTGGTGATCCAGTAGTTAGTACAGGGATTCTGATGTTAAATTTCCATATCTTCATGAGAAATCAGCTCATGTAGGCCGAAATAGCTCAGCTGGGAGAGCGTTAGACTGAAGATCTAAAAGTCCCTGGTTCAATCCCGGGTTTCGGCAAAGATCTACTAGTGGTCGTAAGCTGGACAAAGTCATTTAGGAAACTACACAGGACTCTGCTGACCCCAAAAAACACTATCAAATTTAAATCTTCAATAAAACCTTAACCAGCCGTCAGTATATTTATGATGAATTGGTACATAACCAAACAAAGTTATCATAGTATCAAGTCATATTGACCCCCAGTATGGATGATTTATGAAAAGTTGATAGTTACTGTACTCACCTTGGAGAAACACAGCAGGAAGATCTACAGTTGTCTCCTCTCCAGTACTGTCTTTTGTTGAGGAAATCAAAGTTATTAACAACAATATACTGTAGTCAGATTCAGCGCTCTCAGTATACACTCAGTAATCTCCGTCTGATCTCTCCCTACATGTACTTGCCGGCCATTCAGAGAAAAACTACCAAAATGTTCCTACGATGAACAAGATGGTCTGGATACTACTGAAATAAACAACACAACAGTTGCAGGTCACTGAGTCCGGTTCTTCTTCTGGTGATCCCTGATGGTTCCTGGTTCTTCTGGATCAGCCATGTGATTGGCTGGTTAGCTCAGCTGGTCAGAGTGTGGTGCTAATCACACCAAGGTCTTGGGTTCAATTCCCAAACTGTCCTTAGAGCTGACTGCTAACAAATTAAACCTGTGGAGTTCAATTATCTCAGCTCTGTAATGAAATATTAACTTTTCTTTTTTTTAACATGAGGAACTAATGTGAAAGAAACTTTTGGACATGAACAGTCTGAGAGTCCAAACTCCTTTGTGCTCACATCTTCAGCTCTGTAATGAAAGAGGGACTTTTTTCATTGATTGATTTATTTTTTGTTGACATCACTGGTGTTGCTCTGAACTAGTTTTCCTGGTATTTATCAGACAGATCATTTTCTGTTCAGCTTGGAGAAACCTCTTGCTCTTGTGCTGCTCTTTGTTGTGGTGTCCCTCAAGGCTCTGTTTTGGGTGGCCTTAATGTTAACTTTCATTTTTATGAAGACGACACACAACTGAACTTCCCTATAAAGCCTTGCTCTACGGACTCTGCCTCTATCCTGTCCTGTCTCACAAAAGTAAAGAACCAAAGTCCAAAAACTTTTTACAGCTGAACGGTTTAAAACCTGAAATCATTTTGATTGCCCCCAATGGACCCAGTTCTGCTGGTTTTAACAACCTTTGCTCTAGTCTTGGTAGCTCATTGAGCAATGTTTGAAAAGAGGTCCACGATTTAGGCGTGGCGTTCGACTACGATCTGTCCTTGGACTGTCAGGTGACCAAGGTAGTCCAATCCTGCTTTGCTCAGCTGAGACGACTAGTCAAGATCAGGTCATTCCTCTCCCAAGCAGACCTGGAGAAAGTAATACATGCCTTCATCTGGTCCAGGCTGGATTACTGTAACTCCCTTTATTGTGGCATCAGTAGGCTCAATGTTCAAACACTGCAGTTTCCAGAAGAAAATGCAAGTGTGAATGCTGAAGGTTGAATAAAGTTGATTTCCTTTGATCTCAGTGTCTCCATGTCTCCAGTGTTGATCTCTTATCAGATCAAAGGAGGTCAGATCCTTTTGCCATGGAGATGCTCAGATCCAAGATTTCCTCCGGCTTTGATCTCCGTTGATCTCCATCCGGTGCCTCTCCCATCAACTTTGTGATGAAAGGCTCATTATTGTTCTTTTTCACAACCTTGGTGATGACGTCATCATTAGATTCAGGTATGCTGAAGCAGGCAGAGAACTAAAACATGCAGGACACCAGCACTCTCTGACCCAGTTTGGACACCCTGTCGTAGACCATCAAGAGACAGCTTAGTTTTATCCTACTGATGACGTGTTGCTGCAATAGTCATCTTGCTCAGTTTCAATTTTTTTCCCACAGACACCAGAGCACTCTGTAACAGGATTTGACAGATAGTGACGGGACTTTTTGATGCTTTAAATGTGCTGTGGTGTTTTTGTTCCTATTACAGACTGTCCTCCCTTAGAACACAGTCTGTAATCTGCCTTTTCTTTCTCCTCTTCTCACCTCTCGTTGTCTCTCTCTTCTACAAGCTTCACATGAAATTTCGCTGTACTTGTACAATGACAATAAAGTGTGATTGATTGATTGATTGATTGATTGATTGATTGATTGATTGATTGATTGATTGATTGATTGATTGATTGGTTGATTGATTGATTGAGTATTTAATAGTCCACAATGTATTACAATTTACCATTTGAAGTCCATTTTTTCTAAATAGAATCCACTCTCTCTGTTCTGCCTTCTGTCTCTGTTTCCATTATTAATCCTACTAATTGATCAGCTGTGTCATTACAGGCTGTCACGGTCACAGTGTCTAATGTTGGATTGACTTTGTTTTAAGTAATATCTGGTTCTTTACCAAGTGTTTTTGATGATCCATGATTTTATTTCATATTTTGATGGTTCAACGTGTGAGAGTTCATTTTTATTTTTGAAGTTAAAGCCGTTGATTCAGTCTCTTTTTGGCAGCGACCAAATTCAGCTCAGATCCAGATCAGATCCATAATGTGATTTATTAACAAGTGAAACAGGAAATGGTCTGTAAGGTGCAGTACAGCATGGCTCCGCCCCCCTCCACAATGTGACAGGGTCTCAGTTATTTGGTGTATAACTAGTCCTGCACTGCTGGAGCACAGATACAAAAAGCTCATCAGGAACAGGTTGCTAGGACTTTTGTTAATGATTCAGAAAACCGCTTCCCAAAAAAACCTGCTAAACAATGTCCCATACAAAGCAGATGGGAGACGTTCCTCAGGGAACAGATGAAAGGAGATTAAATGAGATTAAAGGGGATCAGCGTATGTTGCCATGGAGATGCTGAGAACAAAGGAGAGGTAAGCACACATTATTTCATCTGGAATGTTCTTGTTTTAAGCACCTAAGGTATTTTAAAAACCTCAAGTGAGAACTGAGCAGTGTTGCCACATTAACCTTGGAAAGTAATCTGATTACCGATTACTAGTTATGCATTTAAATGTAACTAGTTACTTTACTGATTACTTGTTTTTTCAAGTAACTAAATTAAATAATAAGTAACTTTTACTTACTTTCAGCATCTGCTGACAACACACCCCCACCGTCTCAAGATAAAAATGACAACTGTTTTTCTAAAAACTCAGTTCTGATCACCACCTGGCCTCCTGCTGATACATATTTAACCTTTGACCTTCATTCTTTGTTGTATTTATATCTGACTCACGCTTTTATTATCACATTTTTACTATTACTGCTATTTATTAGTACCAAGTTGTAGTCTGTTGTTGCACTATTTATCGATTTATTTATTTGCACTACATGCCTACCTGCTCTATGTGACCTTTTAGCCCCCCCAACCCCCCTCAATGGGACAAATAAAGCACTTCATTGATTGATTGATTGATTGATTGATTGATTGAAAAAAGGGGACTGATTGCAATGTTAAAGTTTATTGATGACAGTAGTTTGTTCTCATTCGTTTGTGTCATCTGAACACACGTTAGAGTGAGTTGGCCTGTGATTGGCTGAGAGTGACGAAGGGGGCGGGTCAGGTGAGTGTGCAGACTGCATCATGTGCTGCTTGTGTCTCTGTCAGTTTGGAGGAGAATGGAGGAGCAGCTGGTTCTGTTTAATAATAAAATAGGGATTTACAGATACCAGTATCGGGTATCGGTTCGATACCAGGCATGAGGTGGTTACCACTCTGGATCTAGAGCAGAGGTCTCAAACTCCTGGAGGGCCTCAGCCCTGCATGTTTTCTATGTCTCCCTTCTTTAACACTCCTGAATGGTTCATCACCACATTCAGCACAAAGCTCCATAAGCAGCCACTCATTGCAATCAGCCATGTTGAAGCCGGGAGACGTGGAAAACATGCAGGGCTGAGGCCCTCCAGGAACTGAGTTTGAGACCCCTTATCTAGAGCATGCTCTTTGACCCCATAAGCTCCCTGGGTGCTTCACCCTGTCACAATCTCTTTCATTTTTATCGTGTTTGAAATAAACAAATGTCTTGTTTCCACCACTCAGTATGTGTCAATATGTTATGATACACTTCAGGTTTTCATGTGTTTTTTTACTGACTAAAAATTGTGGATCGTACCGAAAGTACCGTACCAAACAGTTACCCTCTGTCGAGGTATCTGGCACCTTGGGGGGACAGGGTGTCCACATGATCATGCTTGATGATGTGGACTTGTTGGATTTCTCCTGTAAAAACACCAAGAAATGACTTTGTTGTATTTGGTGCTATATAAGTAAAGTTAAAGTGAATTGATGTTGTGAGGCACTGCTGGGATTTGAACCCAGGATCTCCTGTTTACTAGACAGGTACTTTGACCAGCTAAGCCACAGCACCTCCAGTGGTGGCTTTTTAGTGCTGCATTACCTGGTGTCAGATGTTCTGCAAACACAACTTGACATTCAATAACAGTCTGAAAAATATGGAGAAAAAACCACATTTGATTCTATGATCAGAATAATAAAGTAGAACTCAGCCCGTCACAGTACTAATATCAATACAAGAGAAGACTGACTCCTCACTAGAACCCAAAGGTTTGGTTCTATCTGTTGACTTGCAGTGGTGGACACACTGATTTCTAGACCATTGAAGTGGAAGATATGCAGTTCATATACCATCCTACAGGGGGAGCTGCAGCACTCTCAGCTCTCCTACTTGCCTCAGCCTTCAATCTATTGGTACCAAGTGAAGTCCAGAGTTTTGATGGATGAAGGTTCTCATAATATCTGAGGAACAACATCTCCTCCTTAGTATAGTGGTCTGCAGCATCTGACCAATCACAATCATGGAGAAACTCTGCAGACTAACATGCTGGTTTTCACATCTTTTGTGAAAATGCCTTGCTCATGTTTTGACATTGAGAATAAAATGAATTCATTCTTTGTAATCCAACAGTTCAATCTGAGTCTGTATTGCTAGTTGAAACTTGAATACCTTCTAGAACAGACTGATGGATATTTCTAATGACTGGATATTCTGGAGAAACACTTCATGGACTAAGTCCACTGTAGATTTAGTCGACTGAAACTCTGAAGAAATTTAGTCGACTAAACTAGACTAAGATAAGACAGATTTCTGATGACTAAACTAAGACTAAAACTAAATGGTGAGTTCCTCAAAAGACTGAGACTAAATCAGAGTTTGTTGTCAAAATGACCAGAAGTTTTGAGCAGAAGTGTCTCCTCTGTCATTTAATACCATGTTTGTATGTTAACGATGTTAAAATGTTGTTTTACATTTTCTTATAGTCTGCACCAGTCCTGGTGTGCTGTTTCACATCTGGTGAGTTTTGGAGAATGTTTAGGGTTAAATTTAGGTTCAATGTGGTCAGGAGAAGAAAGAAAGAAAGAAACACTACAGATGCAATAGGGTCCTCGCCTCCAGGCAGCTTCTGGCCTCAAAAGTAAAATAGTCACTAATTGTGATCTTGTTCTGCTGGTCCTACAATAGAGTTTGAGAGAATGGTTCTTCACAATGTACGCTTTATGGTAGAAGTAGCATCTGAAAGACGGTTTTTGCACTTTACTTGTGACTTTTAATTTATTGCACTGGAAGCGTTTTATTTTTCTGTTCCAACAATAATTTAGTTTAAAACATCTGTGATTTGTTTGCACTACTACAGTACATCAGGCAATGTACTGCACTTTTCCTCCACTGTTTTTGTGATAACAGGAGTTATAATGTTCTATTCATGTAAGGTCATGTTCTGTGGTTTAAAAAAAACCAAACATTTGTTTTGTTTAAGAAAAAAGTTAATTATCTGCATTGCAAAACTCTTGATTGTTTTATGTTCATTGTCCAAACTGAGCCAAATATTTCTGGTTAAAATATTTTGTAAAACATTGGAGAAAACAGTTTTTCATGTTATTTTGTGAAAAAAATAAAGTTGTTTAAAAGGTTTTGTGGACTCTATTTATAATAGTGTACATTTGAAATGTGAATCTTAGCTGTAGCAGCTAGAAGAAAAGTACTTGAAACAACTAGATTTATATTCTTTAGACTTTTAAAACTTTTATTCATTCAACAAGATTAGTTTGAGTAGAATGTGCTGAACCAACAAAGCTGGATTCCATTGTGTTGAAATGCTTGACCAATGGAGAGTGAACTACATTGTCATTAATTGGATGAACTGAAAAATAAAGTTTAGATTCTATGAAAAACCAAAGTATTGAACATAAATATCTAAATAATGTTGCATCAACACAAATACATGTTGTTCATATAACCTGATTGAAAGGGATTCAATCCACTTCATCTGAATAGATGGAAATGTGTGTCAGGATTAAATTACTTTAACTCAACAAAGTGTTTTGGAGTGTAGTATTTATATTCATTCTTTGTAAAGTTTTCATGTATTCATTTCATTTCCTTTTAAATATTTAATGTCTCTATGTATTTCTTTGTAAAGCTTTAATGTATTTCTTCTTTCTTTCTGAAGCTTTAATATATGTATTTTATGTCATTCTAAAGCTTTAATATATTTCTTTTATTTCTTGGTCAAGATTAAATGTATTTATCATGTTTCTTGTTTATGATTGTTTGTGTTTTTTTTTTTTTATTTGTAAAGTTTTAATGTATTTTTTTTGTAAAGTTTTAATGTTTTATTTTATTTACTTGTAAAGGTTTAATATATTTACTTTATTTCTTTGTAAAGTTTTAATATATTTATTTTATTTCTTTGTAAAGTTTTAATGTGTTTATTTTATTTCTTTGTAAAGTTTTAATGTATTTGCTTTAGTATTTAAAACCCACTGTGGATCGCCCCTCTTGTCTGAATGACGCTCTGTAAAGACGTGTGCCTGCCTTGCCAGCAGAGGGCAGTAGAGTAACTTCATAGATGCAAACTGCCGTGAAACTTCAAGGAAGAAGAAGAGGAAGTTGTGTCTCAGGAAGGAAAAGTTTCATCTGGTGCAGCAACAAGAGTTGAGTTGAGCTTTGAGAGAGTTTATTAAGGAGCGACTGACTGCTGCTGCTGCTGGAGAAATATTCACCGGGTTTCAACAATCTATCGTCCTGCACGAGGAGGAGACCGATCGTCAGCGCAGACTGCCGGAACAAACCAGTGTGAACCAGGTCTTGTTGAGGAGACTGTTACTGATGGTGAACGGGACAATTCCTACGACTCTATGAGAGACTGGACCAGATTGATCATCAGTGCAGACTGATGGAAATCCTCCTCCAACCTCAAATCTAGTTGCTCAGAACAGGTGTGGAAAAGTGTGAATGAACACATGAATGTGACTGGTGGAGCACCTCCATCATTATGGCTGTTTGGGTTGTCCACCGCAAAATAAAAGCCCCAAGCTTCTTCAAAATAAAAGTCCATAGTTATTAAAAAAAATTACTCAAAAAAACTTAGAAATTGATATTTAGGCGCAAGATGGATAAAAGTTTAGCTGGCTTCTAAAATATAAGCCCCAAGTGATTTCAAAATAAATGTCCTTGTTTATTAAAATGATACAAATCTTCAAAATGGATGGTACATTGATAGCTAGGCTTGGGGTGAGCTGGATTTCAAAATAAAGCCCCAAACTCCTTTAAAAAAAGTACTTTTTTTTTAAAACCTTCAAAAAATATTTTTGATGATTATTTAAATGAGCCAGAGGCCATGAGTGTACCGACCCCGACAGGCCAGCCACAAACTCCTTCAAAATAAAAGTCCTTGGTTCTTGAAAATTACCCCTCAAAAATTTTAAAAATTATATTTAGGGGTTAGACAGATATAAGATTGTCTGGTTTTCAAAATAAAATCCACCAAACCTTCCCATGAGAATCTGCTGACGTCTGTGATGAGAAATGAATGTGAACACGATGAGCTGCTGTCCAAAGCTGAAGTTGTCAAAACTGTTCCTGAAAATCAGCTCATTAATAAAGTTTACAAAAGAACATCTGAATGAATGTGAATGTGTGAAGAATCCTGGTGGACTGGTCATACTGGACTCAGACCAGGTTCAGGATCCTGGTGGACTGGTCATACTGGACTCAGACCAGGTTTAAGATCCTGGTGGACTGGTCATACTGGACTCAGACCAGGTTTAGGATCCTGGTGGACTGGTCATACTGGACTCAGACCAGGTTCAGGATCCTGGTGGACTGGTCATACTGGACTCAGACCAGGTTTAGGATCCTGGTGGACTGGTCATACTGGACTCAGACCAGGTTTAGGATCCTGGTGGACTGGTCATACTGGACTCAGACCAGGTTTAGGATTCTGGTGGACTGGTCATACTGGACTCAGACCAGGTTCAGGATCCTGGTGGAATGGTCATACTGGACTCAGACCAGGTTTAGGATCCTGGTGGAATGGTCATACTGGACTCAGACCAGGTTGAGGATCCTGGTGGACTGGTCATACTGGACTCAGACCAGGTTAACTCAGGCCATAACGGAGTTCATAGTGAAAGATATGATGCCCATTTAATGGGCTGGACATTAAGGACTGTCCGACCATCCGGGGCTAGTAAAAGCTTTGCTCGGGCAAGTGAATCATCTGCCCCCCTTGTCTGAACGGGCTAGTGGTCTTTAGGAATGGAGCCGATCCAGGATCGGGTTCTGATATCAACGTAATTCACGGATCAAAAATTTCTGATCCAATCTGCAGAGAGTTCTGATCCATGATACTGGTCTGATCCATGATCCTGGTCTGATCCATGATCCTGGTCTGCTTCATGTTGCTGAAATGATCCACAGTGTTTCCCTGCTGCTGCTCTGCTCGCTGGCTGCAAACTGTGGACTGGAGTTCCTGAAGGGAGGCGGGTCTCAATGAGACCAGGAGGAATGAGTCAGCAAATCCATTCCACAGTTTGCAGCCAGCGAGCAGGCTAGGGAAGTAGCACTGTGCTATCCAACTTTTCATCGCAACATGTTGCTGTTTGGAGGGATTTTACACTCAAAACACCACAAAGCAACACAGCAACGTGGATGTTTGCAAAGCAACGCATCAACGTGGATGTTAGCAAAGCAACGCAGCAACGTGGATGATAGCCAAGCAACACAGCAAAGTAGATGTTAGCAAAGCAACACAGCAATGTGGATGTTAGTAAAGCAACACAGCAACGTGGATGTTTGCAAAGCAACGCAGAAACGTGGATGTTTGCAAAGCAATGCAGCAATGTGGATGATAGCCAAGCAACACAGCAATGTGGGGGTTAGCAAAGCAACACAGCAATGTGGATGTTAGCAAAGCCGTCGTCCAGCAGGGCGGCGCTCTGCAGCCAGACGTCAGCATTTTCAAACTCCAGCTCTCCGAGGAGAACGACGCTGACTCAGCACTGACATCAAAACAATGAACAGCAGCTCCTCCAGGCTGTCAGCAGGCGATTTACACCTCCGTGAAGCTGCGTCCTACTCCACACTAAACTCCCTGAAAATAGTCCCAATCATTTGTGTTGTGTTAAAAACACTGCTGTTGGTGCTGCCTTGCTAAGAATTTCCCCAGGGATTAATGAAGTCACTCTGAGGTTCTAAAGATAGAACTAGTTTATTATGAGATGATGACGTCATGCAGACCCCCACATTGTCCACATGGAACAAAAATACTTTGTACTGCTTCCTTTTCTGACCTGATACTAACCTCAAGTTGTCTTTTGAGAGAGTACATGTATACATTAGTACATTTCATACTTTACTGTAGAGAGGAGTTTATTACAGCCTCATGTAGAATCAACAATAATTAGGTATGTGAAGAAAAATTAAAAGGTCAACCAAATAGAATGTGGCTGGTACTACTGGAAAGAGTAGAACAAAACTAAGACAATGACACCAAAACCATTCAGATATCTTAACAAATGAGGAATTTATAGGCAAACGAAGTTTATGAATTAGATTAATTTTTTGAAAGCGAAGTGGTGCAGAGATCTGAGACCGAAAACTTTTTATATAAAAACACTTGTAGTTTCTTTAATAATCAAGATATCTCAATGAAACCTTCAGGGAAGGTGTTTCTCTTTATACTCTTCAATCTGAAGGAATAATATTATATATTTTAAGTTTGTTCTTGGTCTGAAATACATTTGATAGTATTAAGATTGGAGCTGCCACACCCTACTACCATACAACTACATACTACCTACTACCTACTACCACACCATATTTATTAGTCACTTTTTATCCATATACATGTTTTTTTTAATAACATGGTAAATGCGTGTCATGTATTTTTATTAATACTTCCTCTTCCTAATCATCTTCCTCTTCCTCTTCCTCTTCCTTTTCCTCTTCCTCTTCCTCTTCCTCTTCCTCCTCTTCCTGCTCAGTCAACTTTTATACTGAACCATAAAAAGCTATGAAACTTCGGGATTAGAAAGTCAAAATAATCACAAATACGTTGATTTACTTTACAAAAGCGTCACTTAATCCGTTGAAGTTGTTTTTATGTGTTGAAGTCAAGTGAGTTTTTAATACGTTCCGGAGACGGTCTGAATGTTGACCAAAGTAAAAAATTCAAAATGGCGGACGACGAGGAGTTTCCCGACGACATATTTCGAGGGAATTCTGAGGAATTATGCGACACTATCCAATCAAAATGCATATTTTCCAGATAAGACGCAGCGCGTCACCGTCCAAAATGCGGATCACAAATTGGTTCACATACCTACAATAATGATGATAATAATAACAAAGCAAACAGAGCTCTGCTATCAGAATAGTATCAGCAGATATACAAATTTAAGTATCGGGATCAGATGGGAAGTGAAGAAATGTGGATCGGTGCTTCTCTACTGCAGTGTTGATGAGCAAACGGCTCAGAATCCTTAATTTCCAGCCTGCATTAGTATAGTGACCCAGCCTGGGTTTAGGGCTTTGATCCTAAAGGTCCAGCCTGCATTAGTATAATGACCAAGCCTGGGTTTAGGGCTTTGATCCTTAAGGTCCAGCTCAGCATTAGTATAGTGACCAAGCCTGGGTTTAGGGCTTTGATCCTTAATGTCCAGCCCTGCATTAGTATAGTGACCCAGCCTGGGTTTAGGGCTTTGATCAGCACTATGGACAAGCGCTTGGCTTATTGTGGTGAACGCTTACAAGACTGCAAGTCACAGTACTTAGTAAGTTTACTACTGTAATTGAAGTAGAAGATAAATAAACTGTCTTTCATATTAATACATGCTTCATTTGACTTTATCTTAACATAAGCCTCGCCTATAAGAAAGAACAATTTATGTAGAGTAAACCTGATATTGTTTATTATAATACACATTGATTTATTGCTTGTTTGTTGAGAAATACATGAGAAGAGACCTTGAAAAAATAATTGCATATTCAATCGCAATATTGAGGAAAAAAAATCACAATTAGATTATCTTCCAAAATTCCTTACACACACACACACACACACACACACACACACACACACACACACACACACACACACACACACACACACACACACACACACACACACACACACGTTTCAATCATCTTGTTATTTATCATTCAGATGCTTCATTTTTCCCTGAAACCCCCTGAAATACTGAAACCTACTGAATGATACCATCTCTAACTGGAACTGCCAGAATGTGTGTTTATATTTCCTGCTGTGTGTGTGTGTGTGTGTGTGTGTGTGTGTGTGTGTGTGTGTGTGTGTGTGTGTGTGTGTGTGTGTGTGTGTGTGTGTGTGTGTGTGTGTGTGTGTGTGTGTGTGTGTGTGTGTGTGTGTCCTGTGATGGACTGGTTTCAAACAGGATAAGTATGAAAGAGTTGGTGACAGGGTGAAGCTCATGGGGGTCAAAGATCATGCTCTAGATCAGGGTTCTCAAACTCAGTTCCTTGAGGGCCTCAGCCCTACATGTTTTCCACGTCTCCCTGCTTCAACATGGCTGATTGCAATGAGTGGCTTCTTATCTGCCTTTGTGCTGAATGTGGTGATGAACCATTCAGGAGTGTGAAATTATTAATATTATTATTTTTAACACATTTAAATTGAATCTGATGAGATTACGTAGTTGGAATGGTGATAATTGACTCCCAGGTCTTACTGGAGGACTGAAGGCCTCTTCATACTCCCTTTTTCAACCCATAAAAACAAGAAAAAATTTGTCAGTGACGTCAGCCAGATGCCGAAAAAAACAGCTTTTTTGGAAGGACTGTTCATACCCTGATAAGAAGCTGCTGAACTTGCAGGCCACGCCCCCTCACAGCAGGCCACGCCTCCTCGTAGCAGCCACACGTCTGTGATGCAGCGTTTAACCTTTTCAACTGCACAGTTTATTTCAGGCACTTCACAAACTACAGACCCACAATTCTCCAAATCCTAGAAAAACTCTTCAACAAGACTCTTCAAACAGACAACAGATAGATATCAGTACAAATGAGTCAGAACAGAGGAATCCCTGAAAAAACTAGTTATTGAGGTACAATCAGATGACTGGGAACTCATTTATAAATACAAGAGAAAGTGAAATATAAAGATGTTTAATGGATGACAAAGGGCTTAAAAATGCATCCAAGGAGAAGAATTCATGACATAGAGAATCCAATAAATGATGAACGAAGGAGATGGAAAATAAATACAAGAAATGTAAAAATAAGTTCACTCATATGATGAGAAAATGTAAGAAGAATTATTTTAAAAAAAGTACTAGAAAACAATAAAGACCATGTCAGCAGTACATAGAAGGTTCTACATAGTATTATTCAACAGGCTTCCAGTAAGGATACCGTTATTGAAAACAGACACACTTCACAAACTACAGACCCACAAATCTCCCAAATACTAGAAAAACTCTTCAACGACATACTAGATACATTCAGAGAAATGAAATCTAATTCATTAAATCTAGGTCAAACCAAAATCATGATATTTGGAAAATATGAAATAAATAAACAGGTAAAGGTTCAAGTAGAGGGTGTGGATAGAGAAAAGGTGATTGAAGACAAATTTCTAGAAAAATGTAAGGATGAGTACGAGCACATTACAACTCTACAAAACTGATTTCCTTTGATCTGAGCGTCTCCATGGCTCCAGTGCTGATCTCCTATCAGATCAAAGGAGATCAGTGCCTTTTGCCATGGAGATGCTCAGATCCAAGATTTCCTCCGGCTTTGATCTCCGTTGATCTCCATCCGGTGCCTCTCCCATCCACTTTGTGATGAAAGGCTCATTATTGTTCTTTTTCACAACCTTGGTGATGACGTCATCATTAGATTCAGGTATGCTGAAGCAGGCAGAGAACTAAAACATGCAGGACGTCAGCACTCTCTGACCCAGTTTGGACACCCTGTCGTAGACCATCAAGAGACAGCTTAGTTTTATCCTACTGATGACGTGTTGCTGCAATGGTCATCTTGCTCCGTTTCAAGTTTTTTCCCACAAACAGCCTGAACAGGGTTTTGAACCCTGGACCCTCAGATTAAAAGTCTGATGCTCTACCATCTGAGCTGCCCAGGCCTGCCAACACAGTGTTGTGTCTCCATATGATTCCCACTTATGAGTGAGATGAAGCAGATGCCGATCCTGACCACCAAGGTGCAGAAGTGGAGACGCTTCTTGCTCGCTGTTTTGAAACTCAACAAATTGTCGTCCGTTGTTCCTTCCTGAAGATTGGCCAACAATTTGATGTGATCTAGAACCTTGCGGAGTCAGAACAGTTGTTGCTCTTGCAACAGGAAGAGACCTGGAGTTTCCTCCTGTTGCTGCCTTTATAAGAAGTTAGCATGGCTGCTGTATACGACCGGGGGGGAACGCACAAAGAGAGAAGAGAAGAGAAGAGAAGAGAAGAGAAGAGAAGAGAAGAGAAGAGAAGAGAAGAGAAGAGAAGAGAAGAGAAGAGAAATGGAGGGGGCAAGGGGATAACATACAATACCCTTGTTAGTGCTCCATATATTATTAACAGTTATCACACTGATCCAAATACTTTACAACTGTTATTAGATTAACCAGCCTGAGCAGCTCTATCTAGACAGTAACATGATTTTCTAGATTAACCAGCATGAGCAGCTCTATCTAGACAGTAACATGATTTTCTAGATTAACCAGCCTGAGCAGCTCTATCCAAACAGTAACATGATTTTCTAGATTAACCAGCATGAGCAGCTCTATCTAGACAGTAAGATGATTTTCCAGATTAAACCAGCCTGAGCAGCTCTATCTAGACAGTAACATGATTTTCTAGATTAACCAGTCTGAGCAGCTCTATCTAGACAGTAAGATGATTTTCTAGATTAACCAGCCTGAGCAGCTCTATCTAGATAGTAACATGAAGCAGGAACATGAATTAACAAAGAGGCAACAACAAAAGAAGAACATGATGGTGTCTCCTCTGTTGTTGTCAGCGTTTGATCAGAATATGTTAATTACTCTAGTGATAGGCTACCGGAAGGTTCTGAACCACCAGAGCTCATTTACATATAAACAAATCATCAAACGGAGGTAAATTGTTATTTACTCCTTGATAATTACTGATCACTAGCTGTAGACCACCAAAGTAATAGATTACTGGAGTAATAGATTACTAAGGCAATGTACCAAGGGTAAGTTATGCAGGGCTACAAGGGTTGATTAAAGTAAACAGTCAGTTGTCGACCGACAGCTATGAGCTATAAAGGGTCACCTGACGGGAGGAACCTCCAGAGGTGTCAGATCACTAAAGTGGCCCACAAGTGATACGACTAGTCAATAAGAGTGACTGGTCAGTAGGAGTGACTGGTCATAGGAGTGACCGGTCAATAGGACTGACTGGTCAATAGGAGTGACTGGTCAATAGGAGTGACCTGTCAATAAGAGTGACTGGTCAACAATAGGAGTGACCAGTCAATAGGAGTGACTGGTCAATAGGAGTGACTGGTCAATAGGAGTGACCGGTCAATAGGAGTTACCGGTCAATAGGAGTGACTGGTCAATAGGAGTGACTGGTCAAAAGGAGTGACCGGTCAATAGGAGTTACCGGTCAATAGGAGTGACTGGTCAACAATAGGAGTGACCAGTCAATAGGAGTGACTGGTCAATAGGAGTGACTAGTCAATAAGAGTGACTGGTCAATAAGAGTGGCTGGTCACTCCTTGGTTAACAACGGCGGGTCACTGGTGTGAACTACCGAAGCGTCTGTGGACCACAGGAGGCGACTCGCTGAAGCAACCTGGGAAGAACTCAAACTGATCAACAGTACTTGATTACCAGTGACGACTAAAGTACAGGAAGTAATTTATGATTCAAGTTATTAATGAAACAAATCTGGGATTTATAAATTAATAGTTGAAGGGAGGTTAAACTACTTCAGTGGAATGAATCACTGAGGGTGATCTACTAGTCATTTAGGTTCGATTGTTAATTAAACAAATTGTGTTATTTATTTAGTAACAATCAGAAGTAATCCAGAAGAAGCTTGAATTAATTAAGTAAAGTCATGATTTATTAATTAATACAATGAATTACTTGAATGCGCTAAACCATTAAAAATGAATTTAATGCAGGAATATTAATTAAATAAACTTGTGATTTATAAATTAATAATTCTGGATAATTAGATCCTGAGATGAAAGAAAACCACTGGAAAATGATTAAAAACAATCTTGATTATTAATTAAATAAATTGATTAATTTATTAATTAATAAGGAAAACTAATTATATATCTGCAATGAAGTCACCGACCAATAGCTTTAGAGGAAATTCAAGTTGTGATTAAATTAACTGAGTAATAAATCAATCAATAATAGTGTGATCAAAATGATCACACTGATCAAAATGATCAAAATGATTTAAAAGCACTGCAGCTTATTCAAGTAATAAACCTGATTTCATAAGCCAACAACCCTGAAGTGTATTAAATTACTGAAAGCCTTAAAATCATGGAGATTGATTTAAACCGTTCAAACTATTAATCAATGAATATTACCGTTACTTAATCAGAGAGTCGGGGCTCCAGCTGAAGTTAGGATCTTAAACTAAACATCAGTCTTATTAAATGAGTGAAGTTCTTCTTCCTGGTTGGAATGAGAAGCAGAACTTTAAATGAAACAGGGAAGGAAGGCTGGGAATCCCAGCACTGACTGTTCCAACCAGCAGTCGTCACAGAAAAACACCAAAACCACCAAGAATCCTTCAATTCAACTACTAAGTGTTTATTAACTAACGTCTAGTCCTGAATCATCAATCGACCAATCACATCTGATCAATAAACATCAAGTCACATCTCATCAAACAACAGCAAAGAAAGGGTGTGTGTGAGAGAGAGAGAGAGAGAGAGAGAGAGAGAGAGAGAGAGAGAGAGAGAGAGTGAGTGTGCGCGCTGGCGGATGTGTGTGTGTGTGTGTGTGTGTGTGTGTGTGTGTGTGTGTGTGTGTGTGTGTGTGTGCCTGAGTGGAGAATGAGTGTAATGACCACAAATGTCCACCAGAGGGAGGTAGTCATCACCGGTTTGTTTGCTCTGTATTTCATTGTTGTAAATTTTACTGTGGTTTTAATGTAAAAGTACTTTGTAACTGAGTTTAGAAAAGTACTCTAGAAATCAAGTCATTATGTTTGCTGGTTATGTAACCTCAGAGACCCTTCATACTTGATATGATCAAGATAAAGAGCAGCTCCACCAGAGTCTTTCTCTACTGGACAGCAGCTCCTCAGGATATCACTCATTTGACAATTGGGTGGAGATGAGGAAAGCAACACTCCTCTGGATGGAGACTCCAGAGAACTGCTCTGCATTGACATAGAGCATCAAGAGACAGGTTAGTTTTATCCTACTGATGATATGTTGCTGCAATAGTCATCCTGCTCAGTTTTAAGTTTGTTCCCACAAACAGCCTGAACAGGGACTTGAACCCTGGACCTTCAGATTAAAAGTCTGATGCTCTACCATCTGAGCTGCCCAGGCCTGCCAACACAGTGTTGTGTCTCCATATGATTCTGACTTCTGAGTGAGACGAAGCAGACACTGATCCTGACCACCAAGGTGCAGAAGTGGAGACTCTTCTTGCTGTTTTGAAACTCAACAAATGTTTCGTCCGTTGTTCCTTCCTGAAGAAGCTTCTGGTTTTCCTTTTTACATTTCTTTAAACTTTACATCTTGTTGTTGCCACCTGGTTTGCTCTGGTGACCTGGTTGGTGCACACTGCTGAACGGGACTTGGTGAGTGGGAAAAACTAACTTATTTTCATGTTAAGGATATTTTCTCCATTTATTTATTTAGTTTTATGGACATGGAGAGCTATTATAGCAGAATTATGCTGTTTTATGTTACTTTAGTGGATCAAAGGGTAAATTGGAGGCGTAATTGAAGCGCAGCCGTGATGTTTTTCTCTCCGCCGTGATGTCGGCTGGAATGCAGCTTATTAAGTTCAAATAAGCTGGAACTTTTACAGACTTTTACTTTAATTTAAAGCCATGGAATGTTAGCTTTAAGTTACCTGAGCATATTATTTCGTTCATACACCAGGCCTTGTAAGGTTGGACCAGGAGAATTCTGACATTCCCTCAGAATTTGGACTCCAGGTTCAGGAAACCCGATGGCGAGCCTCCTGAGGAACCATTGAACTGTGTGAGTCCTGAAAAGCAAACCCCCTTTTGCTGGAGGTTCTGTGGGTTCATCAAAAACTGCTATTTCTCCACACTCCTCTGCAACCTGCAGCTCTGGGAAACACTGGATTCATGCATGAAGGAAAAGAGACCTTTGATTGTTCAGTCGTTTGCTGAATTAGTTTGAGTTGTGATTTTCCTTTTTTTTACTTTGGTCAATCATACATGAAATGCAACATGGTGTTAAATGAACTATGGTTTTGATTTCTGTGCAAAGCTGAAATGGTTAATAATTGAAAAGAACCTTAATCAACTGGAATTAGAATTTTGGAACTAAAGAAATTAACTAAAACTAAACCATGAGTTAACTCGAATAAAAAAAGTGGAAAGACAAACCTTGAATTTAAATAACCTAATATAAGTGTAACTATTATCTCAAAGTCTAAAGGGCTATTCCTCTAAAAAAAAAAGGGAATTGGAACTTGTTCATTGTATGTCAACTGTCTGTTAATTACATGTCAACTGTTTCTGTTTTAATTTTATAAACTTAAGCCGGCAAAAATTCAAATTATTCTCTGGTCTGTGGTCTTTGAAGTATGTGGTACTCATTACTGCTCCAGTAGTCGAACCTAGCACTGACCCTAGTACTGATTTAGGCACTGTAATGACTCCAGAAGTGTTACAAAAGCCAAACCAACCTTAAACACAGAGATCCACAGCAAGCCTTGTTGTGTTGATGTAATCTAAGAAGTAACGCTGAGCTCTGGAATCCTGCAATCTCACAAACAATATCATGGAGCCTCTGCAGGAAAATCCTAGATTGTGTCATCCAAGTATTAATATTCCAGAGTGCAGTGAGAAGCTGAACACCACACTGGAATCTGATTACATGAACATTAGTCTGAACTACAAAACTAAACTTTGATGTTTCCTTCAAAACCAAAACACTCAGAAATAAACTCTTTTTTTATTACTGATAATGACTCATCTGAGTTTTAAAAACTAACCAACACAAAACTACAACTTTCAAAATACCAACTTCAGGGTTCATTGTTTTAGATTTTTCCCTCAAAGTGTTTTCTGACTGACTGGACATTGTATAGGGAATCAATTATACAACTATTTTAATGAGCAGTAATAAACTAAAATCAACAAAAGGCCAAAGGTCAGATTACAGATTGAAATCACACATATCACAATGAAAAGATCCTAATATTGTGATGTTGCCTTCACAGTCAGACGTCTTTGTTGGTGCAAACTGCTTCTATTGCTCTGAGAGGATCCAGCTGCTTCTATTGCTCTGAGAGGATCCAGCTGCTTCTGTTGCTCTGAGAGGATCCAGCTGCTTCTATTGCTCTGAGAGGATCCAGCTGCTTCTATTGCTCTGAGAGGATCCAGCTGCTTCTATTGCTCTGAGAGGATCCAGCTGCTTCTGTTGCTCTGAGAGGATCCAGCTGCTTCTGTTGCTCTGAGAGGATCCAGCTGCTTGGACTCTTCCACTGCAGTAACTTCATCTGGACGTCTGGAAAACACAACAACATTCTAGTGACGTATCATTAAATCCTCATGTGTTACAACAGGAGGAGTTCAAACATGTTGAGCTGGACACAGTTGGACCATCAGAAGAACACTGATGACACAAAAAGGTTCCTGTTTTTCACATTAAAATGACCATGGGTGGTGTAAAGTAAAGTAACCTTGCTCCAACATGACTAATCCCAGCAGCCAGGATTAAATTACTATTGATATCTTTTCAGAGCCTGTAGAGGGTGAGCATGTTACTGCAATCAGCTCATTCACTTTATATTCCAGCAACTTCTTCATTTCAACACTTGTCTAAAACAACTGACAGCAAATATTGTGCATCTAAACCCCATGGAGGACCAAAATTAAATATTGCTTCATATACAACCGAAGTTTTGATTGATAAATAAATAAATAAATAAAGCAATTCATTGCTTTAAAAATGTGACATGAATTTACATCTCTGTATTCATTTTAAATGCCTGGATTAAATTACAAAAACAGTTATTTGATGAGAAAACTCCAGCACATATGAGATTTACAGGAAGAAACCATTAGTAACATATCAAGTGTGGAGAGAGCAGGATTTATCTGCACCCCACCTCCAGCTCCTCCACAGTAAAAGATTAAAACCAATATCAAACTCTCCACATTCAAACCAGCACATCAATGAATGTTTCTGAGCAGATAGAACATATTTACCACACATCATTTTATAAAGAGAGTCTACAGCATGAAACAAAGCTCAAATAAGATCCTGCTAAATCCTCAAAGCTTCATTGTATTAGCTGATAAACAAGCAGAGCATTTTGGTACGCAGAAAAAAACCCCATCAAAGCCGCCATAAGGACAAGTTTCACGTTGATAGCTAGCTAGCAGGAAGTATGGAGGGGCCTTTACGTAATACCAGTTGGTCTAAGGTTCTTAAAAAACTATATCAGTTTGAAGAACTTAACGTTTTGGTCCTAACACTGCCCCCTGGGGGACGCCACAAACAATGTCCAAACATTCTGAACTGACATTACCCAACTTCACAAACTGTTGTCTCTGTCTTAAGTAGCTTGTAATCCATTTTAATGCCACACCATTCCAGTTTATTGATTAATATATCATCATTTGTGTGTAAAGCTTTTTTCACATCAATCAATAACCCCACTGTATTTGTCTTTGTTCTATAGCATTTGTGATTTCCTCAACTGATTCTACGATTGCTAATGATGTTGATCTGTTAGAGCTGACTCTATACTTGTCATGGGACGGAACTGAGGCTCAAGTGCAGACAGCAAAACAGGAGACACAGAATTTGATTCACAGATTTATTTAAACTAAAGGAAGAGCGGGAACAAAAAAATCCACTAAGGCAAAAACTAATACTAAGGAAAAAACAGAAAACGATTGGGAAACTCCTGACGGAAAAGCTACTAGAAAACAAAGTACAAACGATTGCAGCCGAAGAGGACGGGCGGAGGAGTCTGGCACAGGAGTGGGGAGAATCGGCTGAAGAGGGGGAAGGTTAGAGGGGATCGTAGATCCAGGCAGGCAGAAGGCAGACAGGAATCCAGTGGCGCATAGGACCAGAATGCAGTAGATTACAGTTTGGCATCGGTTCATGTTCAGCTGGTGTTTATATAGAGGTGCAGGTGGGGAGGCCACTCCCCGCCGCAGCTGGAAGCAGTTGAGTTTATTGGAGGTGAGGTCATGCCCATGAGGCAGGGAGGCCACCAGATGGTGCCAATGGACCAAATTAGGTTTGAGAAGTGGAGGGCATGACAATACTGGCTGTCTGTGACTACGTTTCTAAAATGCTTTTCTAAAAATCAATCCAATCTGTTGTTGAAGAGTGTTTCTGATATCTTGGAGAATTGAGGAAGTAGTGAGACAGGCCTGTAGTTTGTGAAGTGGACTTTGTTCCCAGTTTTCTCTCGAAGTATTACCTTTGTTATTTTCATTTGGTTTGAGCCTATTAAGAAATAAAAATACAATTCTATAAGCGATATAGTTGTCAGCTATTTATAAAACTGTCAGTTGTTTATGAAGCTGTCAGATTCCAATGCATCGGCGTACGTTTTGATGACTGGCAAAACTGGGCGAAGCTGTCAGTAATAGGTAATAATAGTAAATCCTCCGGAGGTAATGAAGTGGACTGGACCTCTCCGATAGTGGCAGACTTGACAAAAAAATATGGCACTGACTGAACCAAAAGATCTGATTATGGGTAAAAGATTTTAAAGTGAAAAAAAAACAAAAAACGGTTGAATTAGAAGAAGCATTTTCTCAGGCCAATCCTTCTTCTCCTCCCCCATATGCTGGGAGACATCTCCCTGCCCCCTACTCCTTCTCTGTATCGAGGTTGCTATCTCTGGAGGCTTGTGGAAAAACATGGACGACTGGGCCCCTCCCCGGCGCTGCGCTCGCCCCCCCCGACGTCGCTTCAGCTTTGTGGACTCAGCTCGCTCCTTCTACAGGTGAAAAATAAAAAAATTAAATGAAGATGATCAGCTCCTGGCCGTTGCTCCGTCACCATATCACACACGGGCCGGAGGAATCTACAACACTCTGACCGGCCTCCTGAGAGGCCCTAACAACGGGGCCTCTTCCTCCTCCTCCTCCTCTTCTTCCTCCTCCTCATTAAACCTGGTGAGATCCACACCCTGCCCATGATCGAGTCTCCAGGTGCCGACAGGAACCCCGTTCTCATCCTCTGCCACATGGACTCTCAGTTGCTTGATGCCGCTGAGACCTGGCGTCCTCCCATCAGTCAGGGAGGAGAAAAGTTCACTGACGCCCTCAAAGGCCTGTTCAGGGTCCGGAGACCCACAGCTGAAGAATTCTCCCTCCTCCTCAAACAAATCCTGAATCCAGCAGATTACAGACTGATCATAGCCAAAGCGGAGGACAACAGAAGCATGAGGACATGTGCAAGGCGCGCTGAATGGCAAAACGACAGTCCCTGGGAGACTCATGTAGGGGACGTACTGGGACACGTAAAGCGACAGTTCCCAGTTGGTGTGGACATGAGCGAGACGTAGTGAGAGGTGAACGGCGTGAGGCAGAGGGAGGCTCTCCGGATGTTGACCCAGATCAATGTCTTCATTGAATATGAGAGGACATTGGGCATGTAGACTGTCCCCAAAAGAATAGACGGGGCTGCGGAGATTGGCGTGGGAGCGGGGGGGGGGGGGGCGTCCCGGGGGCTGCTGCGAGGTGCGGGGAGATCCGTCCATGTCTGACTGACAGCCGAAGGAGGGTGAAACGCAACCGACACACTCAACACTTTTTATACACACACACACACACACACACACACACACACACACACGCGCTGAAGCAGACCTGCATGCA